>NC_142537.1:10520000-10690000 GCF_056151865.1 Erythranthe guttata
AGTAGTTGAAAAATAGAGAGTTGGTGTTGGGTTGTTATCTGTTTTTTTGTTTTTTTAAAGAATAATTTATATTTAATATTAAAGATGTAAGTGAATGGACGAATATAGCCTTGCAAATGTCACGTGCAAGGCACATGTTTTAACTTTCCGGTCAAAATTGCCGGAAAAATTAGTTCAGGAGGCACCGTGCAACGAAATAATGAGTTCAGGTAAAAACGTGCAAATTTTTTTTGTTTGGGGGTAAAGTGCACATCGGCCCATAGTTTAGGGGGGGAAACTGTTTTTTACTCTTTACTTAATGATAAATCCATTTTTATTAGTTGATATTTGTTATAGACCCAACCGACTCAAATTATCCAAAATACCCCCATTTAATATTACTAAAAGTTACCTACTTCCTCTATTCCACATTAACTGTCGTTTTTTTAAAATATTTTTGTTCCATATTATCTGTCACTTTAGATTTCCAATACTGCATTAAATGAATTTTTCCTGTATTAATCTTATTAATGAAACTCTAATCATTATTTTTCTCTTATAAATCATTAATAATTAAGGTTGTTTTAGTCATTTCTATATAATTTTTCTAAAATCAACATATATTTATTGAATATTTATTAAGTTTCTTAATCTTTGTAAAAAGTGAAAAGAGACACTTATTTAGGAATGGATGGAGTATTTATTATATTATTTATGGAAAATCAATTAATTGTTTTATTAAATATGCAAATCCCCTTCAAAACTCTCCATATCACATCATTTTAGTTTCAATTTTTTCTTTTATTTTTTATTTTTTAATGGTTTTCTTTTATTTTTTATTTTTTTTATTTTTCGAATTTTTAATTTTAAATTATTTTTTTCTTAGTTATATTTTTCATGTTCTCCATTTTGATTTTTCTAAAAATGGTTTTATTTTTATTTTTGTTTTTGTAATGGTTTTATTTTCTTAATTCCGTTTTTTTTTTTTAAATTAATTTTCTTTTCCCTTTTTTTCAATAAAAAAATGTTTTGTTCAAATCGAAATCCGCTACATATTATCAAAATCTGCTACGTATTATTGAAATCCACTAAATATTTATCGAAATCAGCTACATATTATTGAAATCCACTACATATTTATCGAAATCCACTATGAATTTATCGAAATCCACTCTGAAATGAACTCGAAATCCACTATAATTTATCGAAATTCACTCTGAAATTAACTCGAAATCCACTATAAATCTACCGAAATCCACTCTGTCATTAATGAAATTTATAAACTATGTACTTCACAAAAACCACTTTATAATTAATGAAAACTACTATGTAGTTAAGGAAAATCACTATGTAATTAACAAATTCCATTACAAAAATCCACTATAAACTAATCAATTAACAAAAACCACTCTATAATTAATGAAAACCACTCTATAATTAACGAAAACCACAATGTAATTAACAAATTCCATTCCAAAAATCCACTATAAACTTATGTGTACAATTTTCATGAACCCGAAAACTTGAAGGAGCTTAATTTTCTTTTTCAATCTTGTGATGCAATGTATGGTCCGATGAATATCGAGCAGGTTCAATCGCTGCTCAAATTGGTTTCCGAATTGAAGCACTCTGCAATATTATCTGGATTTAAGTCTCTGAACAACAATGTTGAACAAACAACAGAGGATTTCGACAAATTGGAACAAAACCCAAATGGTGAAAACATTGCTACAGATTATAAACATCAACTGTCAATAACTTCAAACAAATCACACATCAAATTCAAGGTAGAAATCAAACATCGTTTTTTTACCAACTCTAAATCCAAACAAATCCCAAAGCAAATTACGCAGATATTTTTGATTTCATCACTCGAGTCATCATTATAAGAGCCACAAACATTTATGAATCATTTATTCACATAACAACATGTATATATTAACATAAAGCACAACACAACAACAATAACAGTGGCGAAATCCATCTCCACAAATTGTCGCCTCACCAAGCACATCCGCACAACCGCCGTGGAAATAAATAAATAAAACTTCATGAACTAATAAAAAGCCCAATAAATAAATAAAACTTCAGAACAACAAATTTTCTACTCAGTAAATCCACCACATAAATTCTCCCAAAAATTCCACCATTTCCTATAGCCGATTTTTCATCCATTGCCATAAGCAAAACTTGCTCAGGTACTCTAAGAGGGTAAAAAAACTGGAGAGAAGGGGGAGAGAGAAGATAAATAAATGAGACGGCTATGGGATAGAGAGTTGTGTTTAAGTTAAAGAAATTAAGAAAGGGTAAAATAGGTTATTAATAATATAATTTACTTAATAAAATACAATTAGATTTATCTCAAAATGGGAGAAAAAAAAGATCTAGTCCAATGATACAATGCATATGAGGGGGTTTTTCCTAATAACCCCTTAAATGTATCCGATTTAATAATTAATTAAATGTATCTGATATATATTGTTTCCCTCTATAACTAATATTAATAAAGCTCATAGTATTACATAAAAAATATATTTATTACAAGAATATATATATCCGTACCATAATTATTTTCCCACATGCTTATTTTATTTCCAATCAACCATTAAACTAAGAACCATTTACTATAATTTAGGAAATTTGAAGAATATGTAATTAAGTTATTTTATATAGATATTATACATCCGATATACATATAATACTAAATGTAAAAGAATACACGTAAAAAACATTATAGAGGGAAACATAACTCCGATATACAAAGCAGTAACCATATATAAAATAGGGGTAATGACAAATAGGACCATGACAAGGGCACTTAATTAAAAGAGGGACATTCAAGTTTTTTGTCTTTTAAATAAATCCACCACATTCAAACTTATTTACAAATAAGGAAAATCCTTTTATATATACCAAAATTACCCTAAATTCATTGAAACCCAATTTAACTCATATTTCATGATTTACACCCCAATTTAGCTCAATTTCATCAATTAACCAATTTTAAACATAATTTCAATTTTGACCCCAACTTTGACCCGCCACCACCGGAGACCGCCGGTCGCCGCCGTTGACCGACGTTGACTTTTTTTTTTTATTTTTATTTTTTTGAAAATTTTTTTTCCTGAATTTTTTTTCCGACCGGTCAACTTCCGTTGACCGCCGGGTCTCCGGCGTAGACTTTTTTTTTTGTCTTTTTTTTTTATAATTTTGTTTTTTCTTAAAAAAAATATTTTAATTAATATTACTGTCTTGGCTGCTAAATTACTGTCTCGGGCAGTTATTTAACTGTCGGAGACAGTAATTTAACTGTTAATTGACTCTTTTGTTTTTTTTTTTTTCTTCAAAAATATTTTAATTAATATTACTGTATTCGTTGCTAAATTACTGTCTCCAGCAGTTATTTAACTGTCGGAGACAGTAATTTAACTGTTAATTGATTTTTTTATTCTTAAAAAAAAAACTTTAATTCATATTACTGTATTCGTTGCTAAATTACTGTCTCCGGAATTTATTTAACTGTTAATTGACTTTTTTTTTTTTTTAATATTTTTCCTTCAAAAAAATTATTTTAATTAATATTACTGCCTTGGATGTTAAATTACTGTCTCAAACAGTAATTTAACTGTCTTAGACAATAATATTAATAATATTATTGGTCGGAAAAATAATATTCATAATATTACTGTCCCAAACAGTAATATTACTGTCTGAGACAGTAATTTAGTAGCCAAGACAGTAATATACTAATATTAATTAAAAAAAAAATTTCTAAGAAAAACAATTCAAAAAAAAAAGTCAACAGTGGTTGACCGGCCGGAAAAAAATTTTAAGAAAAAAAAAATTCAAAAAAAAAAAAAAAAAAAAAGTCAACGCCGGAATCTGGCCGGAAAAAAACATTTCATAAAAAAATTATTTTCTGAAAAAAAAAAGTTTTGGGGGTTAATGTGATATATTTGTTTAAATCCGGGGTCAATGTGTAATATTAAGGAAGTTAGAGCATAATGGGTGGAATTGATAAGAATTATATTATTGATGGTATTTTAGACTAAAGACATGAGGATGGGCTTAATTGAGAGACTGTTTTTTTTGTAGATCAAAATGCATTTAAGTCCCATGTGATGGGCCTTTTTGCCATTTGCCCTATAAAATATATATGAATATTTTATGTGTAAAGAATACACCTATATGTAAAAACAAATATAACTCCAATTTGCATCGAGTGATAAAAATTTATAGAGGGAAATTTTGTGTGTAAAGAATAGACATAAATATGATATACATATATGTAATACATAACATATCCGATATACATAAATTATTTGAGATCATTATTAATTGGGGCACTTTGAGAAAAACTCTCATTACATGGTTTAATACCCAAAATATTTCTATCAGTTTGAGAAAAGCCCACACCCATTTCCAGTCATTATTTTTTCCAATTTTGTCCCCGCCCGCCACATCATCACTGCGTCACGCGCTGGTCGTCAGCGAATTTTATTTATTTATTTATTTTTCCTTTTTTTTCTTTTTCTTTATCAGTTTTATTAATCTACTATGAAGCATAGTCGATTAAGGAAATTCTTTAAAAAAAAATTTTAAGTTTAGAAAAAAAAAAATCTATATCAGGTATATTAATCGACTATGATGAAGCATAGTCGATTAAGAATCTGCTACTAAAAATAACAAATCATAACTGCAAAAAAATGCAAAATCAACTATATTTTACAAAAACAAAAATATAAGAACATTATAATTGATTTATAGATTTGAAATCCATAAACAAAAAAAAAAAAAAAAAAAAAAAATTGGAGTCGATCAACCTTAATCGACTACCAGAGCGTAGTCGATTAAGAATTTACTACTAAAAATAAAGCTTTTGAAAAATGAACTTCATTGATTGATTCAGAACACCTCTTCCTTGATCTTGATAGTATCCATGTGTACTTTCTAAGTTGGAAGAAAAAAAAGGGGTAATCGCTCAATTTCATGGATTATATATATACACTATATATGATAATATTTATGTAGATTCGAAATCGTACAAATACTTTCTATACTCTTACTTTTTTTTTTTACAATCTTAGAAAATTTGAAATTTGTGATAAATTCATTGAATAAGTCTTATTTTATGTTTGTCCACTATTTTATTGTACGTAATAAAACCGAAACCAAGACTAGGAATTTTTTGGCGAACAGGATCACAAATCATTACTCTTTCGACACAAGAAAATAAATTTGCTACACCCCTTTCTTGTGTCGAAGAAGCATGGGCTGCAATAAAGGCCCGGTGTCATTGTGTTAATAAAAAATGGCTCGGCGGGATGTTAACGAATCGGTCCACTACAGAAACAAGACTTCATAAGTTCAGGGACTTGAGGATGGAACAAAAAACGGGAAGACTCAACCGTCTTCCGAAAAGAGAGGCATATGTGGTGAAAAGACAATTATCTCGCCTGCAAACCTATCTGGTTGGTGACCTGATGACACGGGAGTCGGCGGCCGATGCCCCGGTGAACGGCGGTCGTAACTATAATGGTCCTAAGGTAGTGAAATTCCTTGTCGGGTAAGTTCCGACCCTCACGAAAGGCTCGGTGAAATAGACATGTTCGTGAAGATAGAGGACTACCTGCATCTGGACAGAAAGACCCTATGAAGCTTGACTGTTCCCTGGGATTGGGTTTGGGTCTTTCCTGTGCAGCTTAGGTGGAAAACGAAGAAGGCCCCCTTCCGTGGGGGCCCGAGCCATCAGTGAGATATCACTATGGAAGAGCTAGAATTGTAACCTTGATGGTCAGAACATTATCTCGGTTCGAATCCTACTGAGAGGTCCACTAGAGATCAGAAATTGTTGAAGAAACAACAAGATCTTTCTTTTGTACCTTCCATGCAATCGGAAAATAAAGAATTGGTTAATAAATTCAAGATAATTACGTATTTGCAAATACTGTCTCAATTCATCCTATTTCATCAGATCCGGAGTGTGATAGGGTTCGAAAGGATGAACCGGATATGGACAGTTCCAATAAAATTTCATTCTTGAACAAAAATCCATTTTTTGATTTATTTCATCTATTCGATGACCGGAACCCATGGATTGGCCAGTTCGTATTTGGAAGGCTGTAATTTCTTAACGGCCGCAGTTTCTACTCCTACTACTAGTTTAGCGCATTCTTTATTATTACTATGGGGTCCTGAAGCATAAGGAGATTTTACTCGTTGGTGTCAATTAGGTGGTCTGTGGACTTTTGTTGCTCTGCATGGTGCGTTCGGACTAATAGGTTTCATGTGGAGCACCTAACAACGCATATTCACAGACCAAGAACTACGAGATCACCCCCTTCATTTTGGGGTGACGGAGGAATCGTACCATTCGAGCCTATTTTTTTCATGTTTTTCCCGGAGGTCTGGAGAAAGCTACAATCAATAGGATTTCCCTAATCATCCCTTCCCGAAAGGAATAGCGTGTCACTAGCACTGCCTTCGGCATCCCCCTCCTTGTGGTTAAGGTAACGACTACGGGCATGGCCAGCTCCCATAGTGTGACGGGCGGTGTGTACAAGGCCGCGGCGATTACTAGCGATTCCGGCTTCATGCAGGCGAGGCCACAGCTGCGGTAAGATAGAGGATGCAAGTGTTATCCGGAATGATTGGGCGTACAATGTCTGTAGGTGGCTTTTTAAGTCCGTCATCAAATCCCAGGGCTCAACCCTGGACAGGCGGTAAAAACTACCAAGCTGGAGTACAGTAGGGGTAGAGGGAATTTATGGTGGAGCGGTGAAATGCGCAGAGATTGGAAAGAACACCAACGGCGAAAGCACTTTGCTGGGCCGAGACTGACACTGAGAGACGAAAGCGAGGGGAGCGACTGGGATTAGATACCCAGTAGTCCTAGCCATAAACGATGGATACTAGGCACTGTGCGTATCGACCCGTGCAGTGTTGTAGCTAACGCGTTAAGTATCCCGCCTTGGGAGTACGTTCGCAAGAATGAAACTCAAAGGAATTGGCGGGTGCCCGCACAAGCATTGGAGCATGTGGTTTAATTGGATGCAAAGCGGAGAACTTTAGCAGGGCTTGACATGCCACCAATACTCTGGAAAGAGAGGGGTGTCTTTGGGAACGCGGACACAGGTTGTGCATGGCTGTCGTTAGCTCGTGACATAAGGTGTTGGGTTAAGGTTCTATGTCGTATATAAGCAGTGATTTCAAATCCATAGGTTAATCGTACTCTAGCAACTTTACGTAAGGCAGAGTTTGGTTTATTGGGGGTGATAGTGGAAAAGTTGACAGATAAATCACCCTTACTGCCACTCTACAGAACCGTACATGAAATTTTCACCCCATACGGCTCCTCATTCAATTCTTTCGACTTCATTGGATCCTTTTTCGCGCTCGAGAATCCCCTCATTTCTTCCACTCTGTCCCGAAGAGTAACTAGGACCAATTTAATCACTTTTTCATGTTCCAATTGAACACTTTCAAATTTTGATTATTATTATTCTCAAAGGAGAAGATTATTCTCTTTATTCACGTTTGATTTCAAAAATTTCTTATAATTTAATCCATCACAATTTTTGCATTGAACCCACAAATGCCTGTATTTTTTTAGTTGCATCGAGATCATTAGGCCTTTCTCTTAGAGTTAAATCACGTCTCTTCGCGCGGGTTTGTATAATGGACCTCTCGGTTTCAGTACTAGTTCTGCGTTTATCAAAAAGGCACCTAGAGATGTAACTGTCACTTAACTGGTACACCAGAGGTACGTCCTTCCCGGTCCTCTCGTACAAGGGAAAGTTCCTCTCAATGCTCTAACGCCCACACCGGATATGGAGCAAACTGTCTCATGATGTTCTGAACCTAGCTCACGTACCGCTTTAATGGGCGAACAACCCTACCCTTGGAACATACTACAGCCCCAGGTGGCGAAGAGCCGACATCGAGGTGCCAAACCTTCCCGTCGATGTGAGCTCTTGGGGAAGATCAGCCTGTCCCTAAAGTAACTTTTATCCGTTGAGCGACGGCCCTTCCACTCGGCACCGTCGGATCACTAAGGCCGACTTTCATCCCTGCTCGACGGGTGGGTCTTGTAGTCAGTTATAGCTTCAGGACATTGTAGCTATCCTTCGGTTGGATGAATTATCTGAAGAGAATCGTTTAACCATAGCAAGAGCGCGAAAAATTGAGCGTTTCTTATCACAACCCTTTTTTGTAGCTGAAGTATTTACTGGTTCTCCGGAGAAATATGTTGGTCTAGCAGAAACCATTAGAGGGTTTCAATTGATCATTTCTGGAGAATTACATGGTCTTCCTGAACAGGCCTTTTATTTGGTAGGTAATATCGATAAAGCTACCGTGAAAGCTATCAACTTAGAAATGACCTAAAATCTTTGTGTACTGGCCCCTAATCAAATTGTTTGGGATTCAGAAGTGAAAGAAATCATTTTATCTACGAATAGTGGTCAAATTGGCGTATTACAAAATCATGCTCCTATTGTTATTGCTATATAGGGATTTTGGGAATACGCCTTAAAGACCAATGTCACAACTGCAAAAAAATGCATAATCAACTGCATTTTACAAAAAAACAAAAAATATACAATATTATAATTGATTTATACAATTGGAATCAATAAACAAAAAAAATATATAAAATTGGAGTCGTTCAACCTTAATCGACTACCAGAGCATAGTCGATTAACTTAATCGGCTATTGAACATGTACATAGATGATTAATGTTCTATCATGCGCGAATTTCGCTACACGCGCCGCCTCTGCCTGATCCACCAAAAAAATCCTAAATATGTCTCCCCATCGTCACCACACCGCCGCCACACCACACTATTCAACCAATCCCTAATAAGAATAAAATAAATAATTCATACAGAGAACACAAATTAGGATTTCAATCGTCCACCAAAAAAAAAAGACAGAAATGATTCAAGGTATTGTCAACCATTGTTGGTCAATCCATAAACAATTTATGAACAACACATGACAAAACCGACACTAAAAAAATAATTAAAAAAAAAAAAAAAACAAATAGCTTCATCAACATCAATTGCAACAGTGATTTTCTTATGCCTCATACTCGTAGCCCTCAAACCACTGCAACCTCGACGACGAGCGCCAGTCATCACCTTCAACGTCATCGGTGGAAACCACCGGCGCCAACTACAGATCCGTCACCACCCTTCACGCGGCGGCGGGTGGCGGCGGCAAACACTCTTCCACCACCACCACCGTCGACCGACGTCTTGCTTTTCCTCCGAATTTCAGTCTAGAAGAGAAGAGAGAAGAGAGAAGATGAGAAGATGAGAAGATGAGAAAAGGAGAAGAGAGAAACGGCAAATGAAATGGGTTGGAGTTTTGAAACGTGAAAATGACATTTAGTATTAATAAGGGTGGTTTTGGGAATTATTAAAATAGCATTTGAGTGGCATAATCTATGCAACAATTAAATGCATATATATTTGCGTTCATAATAATTAATAATATATAAAATAATAGCATTATGTAACACCCCGTAATTTATGCGAGAGTTTATTGTACTTTATAATGAGAATTGGGGGCAGATGTGTTATTATGTGATAATTTTGGGGCATAAGCATAATAATAATTCTCTAAATCAGCAAACTTGGCCATTAAGCAATTGAGGGGCTTGTTTAATCGGATAATTAAGTGTTATTAACCAAGGAAATTAGGAGAGAGACGCGTGTCGTACGAGTCATCCTCCTCCTTCTTCCTATCCGATCAATTTCTCCTCTCTTCGTTTCTTTATAAGCTCAATCAGAGTTTCTCTCCTCTCTCATCTTCACTCTCTCGCTTTCTCGTCATCACTCTCGCTCTCTCTTTCTCTCTCGCCTACTCTCTCTTCTTCTATCTCGATTCTTGGCTAATTACAGAAATTGATTGAAAAATCAAATTCATGCAAGAGGTTTAGAGGAGTGGGGTATATGAAACAAATTTGAGGTTGGAATTGGAAATCCCCAATTCGAATTATTGGCAGAATTAGGGCTGCGTGATGAAGGCTATATCAAGGGGCTACAACGATCAGGTCGCCTCCAGTGGTGGTCGCATCAGTTGGTTGCCGGAATTGGGCAAGAAGTTCAGCCCGCTCGCCGGAGCCTTGAAGGAAATAGTATTTGCTGCCGCACCTGTTTTCGAAGCCAAAATCGAAGGGTTTGGAGTGAGAATTTGGGAATCATTCCTTCACAAAACTCGTAGAGGACCTCGAAAACTATAAGTAAGTGTTAAATTGTATCGAATTAGAGTATATTTTATAGCTGATTAGAGGTCCGGATCAGATGACAGTAAATCTGTAAACAGGACAGTTTTGAATATTCTTCTTACGAGGCCGTTTTTGCTATGTTGAGCTAATAATTTGAGTTGTGTATCTTCTGAGAACTTGTAGTTTACATTGTAAGGTTCAATTTGGTGTATTATTTGGACAATTTGGATAACTCTACTAATTGTTATGATTTTTCGAATAAACAGTGCCAGCTAATGCATTTGTTTAAAAACCTGGCAGTTTCATGTACTCATCTTCCGAGGCTGTTATTACTGTGTTAGGTCGATAATTTGGGCTCAGGGTCTTCAGTAAACCAGTAGACACTGATGTTATCTTTAATTCGATATATCGTTTAGGTTATTCGGATAAGTAAGGTGATCGTAACGATTGTTCGAATAAGCTGTGGCAGCAAGGCATTCGTAATAAATGTTTCAAGAAATTGACTATGTGATATAGTGGAATAATACGATTATATTAGCATTTGGAATCTTGTTAAGTGATGAAAATGTTTATAGGTGTCGAGCGTACTAAAGCTCTCATTCAAGACTCGAGCATGACTCGAGAGTAAGGTGTTCTTATAGCAGTTGCATTGGACTTCAGGTGAGGATCCCTATCCCTTGTCTATTCTTTCTGGAAAAACAAAATATATGCCGAGCACTCGTATCGTTCGGTTTATTATTGTTCTTACTCGCCGTTTAAATTCAATATATATTTATTGTCATCTATCTTGTGAACTAATTTGATTTCCGAGAATTATTAATTCTTGAGCTATTGAAATCTTTGATCGATTCGAAATCCTCTTCATGGAACTTAATAAGTTCTCATCTTGATTCGTGAATTATTCGAATAATTTCTCATCTCGATTCCTTGACTACTCAATTGAGTTCGTTTATCGACCTTGAATAATTCAACGAGTTTCAGTCCGATTCTCTATCAATTGTGAATCGTTTCACATATTGACTTATATAATAGTTGGAACCACTTCTTCTATTATGATTCAGTAAATTATTTGATTTGTTTCTACAGTGGTTCAATGAACGTAAATCGTTCTTTTCCCGACTCTTGGACCATTTAGGATTATTGTATTTATCCACTAAATCATTCGTTCCATACCTACTGTGAATTGATGGATCGTTCATATCTTGACTTCCCATTGATCCTTTGAAACCACTTGTCTTTCGAGCTATACAACTACATATTCTATTTTAACCTTAGACTATTGGTGACTAAGATCCATCTTCATCAATTGTTATACGATCTTGAATTGTGGTCACTCTCTTATTGAAACCATTGATCGTACCCTTCTTGACTTGGGATTTTGTGACCACAAGATATTATAACTTGTTATTGGAATCCCACAATCGTTGAACTGTGATATTGGCTCTTTCCAAAGTGGAATTCATTATGGGGATTCAAAATGTAAATTGAGATAGTCGGAAGTATATCCGTATCTCTATATTATTGATTCCTTTGGGGACGCCCTAAGGATAATTGACCAGTTGGGCCCGGGGCTGTTCGAAAAAGACTGCTGGGCGGTATTGGGCCGACGGTGGATGGTCTCTTCGACAGTACCCATATTGGATCTAGACCATTGGCATAGTTGGAGGTTAACTGTGCTGATGGATGGATCGGCATGCGCCCGGGCATGCCTATTGATCGATTAGCAGGGTAGCTCCCTGATCGGTGTTATAAGGTATTTACGGCTAAGGGAGTCACAAGGCAGGTACAGGTACATGAACAAATTGTTACCATGGGAATCTCCATGGTCTCATGTTTGATATCCAAAATTGTTATCGTGGGAATCTCCACGAAATTCATAATTGATATCCGGGAATTACCCTTGAATATTGTTCTTTACCTGTACATATTGATTCTATTGTTTACTATGATCATACTGATGTGCCTTATACTTTGGCCTATTATTCCTAATCGAACGATCATTCTCTAGATGGTCCAATTTCAACTCCAATTTCAACTCCAATTTCAACTCCAATTCCATCTCCAATTCCTTGAACGCTTATATTGTGATTATTATTTGATTCGACTGTTTTTCCCTCGTACTCCTCACTAAGTCCACTTGGACTTACTCCTCCTTTAATTTTCTTCTTATTCTCAGTAACAGGTGCATTAGTGGACGATATTGTTGATGGCTCTTAGGAGTAGAAGTTATTCAAAGATTTTAGAGAGTTTAATCTAGTGTTGTGTTTAAGAATGATTGTAATTCGAGAATTATGAATACGAGATTAGTTGTGGCATTTGGTTGTCACGTGTATTTGATATTATTGTTGAGAAATTAAGTAAGAGACATTGTATCTATCGGAAGTCATTGTATTTATTTATTGTAAAGGAAAAAAAAAAAAGTACAGTGTATTTCGGTAGTGGGCGTCACAGGTGGTATCAGAGCTTGGGTTGGGTACCCGAGTGACGCCGGATATAGATCCTTGGAAATTGTAGAAACTTAGGCTTTAAAGGCTGGGTTTAGACTCTTGGATGTTATAGAGCTCTGAATTAAAGTTTGAAATTGAGGTTATTGACGGTATATCTGCCTAGTATTATAAGTCAACATTCAATATTAGAGGTATTGAGAAGATATTTGGGCGTCTATTATCGAAATAGATAGAGAGAAATATTCCATATTAATGTCCTACCATCAATCCTAGGTCTCGACATGTTATTTGGACTCGGTTTATCGTGTTTGTTCGAGGTTTAGATGGACTTCGCAAGCATGAAAGTTAATTCTAGCCGAAAGAGAACGGTCCATTCAAGAATGGCAAGTTGTTCGTGCCTCTATTTTCAACGCAAATAGTTACGAAATCCACAAGATTTCATAAGAAAGACTTGTAATTCCTGGTGTGTTTACTCAATAAATCTAAGGATAAGATAGACGGCAAGAGATATCCATAATACGTGCTTCTCCACAAACGAATTGATCCCGAATTCATAATATTTGAGTTAGTTTAATCGAGACTCTTATCTATTTTCCTATAGATATTTGATGTTCTTGGTTCTTTTGGCCACATCATATTGCTATTATTGAGCACAAGTGAGGTTTCTTAATCCGTTTGAATATTCTATGGTTTGTCTTATCCATTTTCCGAGACTCTATTTTATTCTTCTACCATCCACTTTTGTGTACCAGCTTTCTGAGGTTCTTATTTCATTGACATTGATTCAACTCTTATGAGATTTCTAATCTCGTTTCAATTCGTATATCCCTTTCGTCAAACTTCTCATTCATTTGAGTACTATTTCACTTGATTTGGCTTACCTTAACCTCGTTTTCATTTATAATCTAGAGTGAGCCAAATGCTTGAGCCAAATGCCTGAGAGTTCATATACTCGATTCTTTCATCATTTTATTGAATTCGATTTCGTTCCATTGCTCTATGTGGAATATTATGGCATAAGAGAACCATATTCTCTTAGATTAAACTCTTATGAGATTTCTATTCTCATTCGTTTCGATTACACTCTTGTGAAATTCCTTATCTCTTTTAAATTTGGTTATACCTTTTCTTAGATTTCTCATTTCTTTGAGAACTCTATCACTCGACTCGGCTCACCTGAATCTTGTTTTCATTCTTGCTCAATGATGAGCCAAATTTTCCGCACGTTCCTCTATTCAATTCTTTTATCATTGAATATGATTTTGCTTCTTTGCTATGTGCAAAATCTTTTATTCTAGTGCGAGTAACTCCACATTTATTCTCCCTCTCGCATTGATTATGCATAAGATGATGTACAGTTTAAACTTCATCGTTGATCATAGATGATTCTTCTATTCTAGTTTCAATACCTTATGTTCTTGGTTATCAACTTTTCTTGAGTGAGATTCCTCATCTTGCTTAAATACGTCATGATTTTGATTCCATATTATTCACGGCCTCTCATTTCTTTGAACACCTTATGATTCGACTTTCCTATGCTGCTTCGTATTATTCCAGTTCTATTGTCAATCATGACCATTAATAATTGGTCATAATTCAGTGCACAAGTTTTGACCTTCCTTTTGACTGGCACCTATTCAGATTTTGTGGTTTTCATCTTGGATTATTTTGCTGAATATCCTATGATATTGAATTTCATGCACCAAGTATCCTTTCAAAGCTTGTTATCCTGTGTGTTATATTCTTGACTTGTCCATGGAAAGTTTGTCTAGTCATCATGATTCTGAAAGTCGATAGAGTTTGTTTACTCTTGAGATTTTCTAAAATTTTCGAAATTATTTACTTACAAGCATTATCATCATTTGCTAACAAGTCCTCCTAGTATCCGATGTGGGCATATTAGGTAAATTAGGATTTGTTGTCCTTATCGAGTTTGATGAAGAGCAATCAATACCACTTGATGTAGACCAGAACTGTGGACTAAGGCAGTAGCCTCCTCTTCACTCTTCCTCAGATATAGATCTGAAATCTTATCTCTTGTTGGGTTCAAACTCATGTTATCTCGATTTAGAGTATAAGTTCATCTCGGTGTTATGGAAGCAACACAGTAGCGATCTAACGAACTGTTTGAGCGGGTGATCGGACTCACTGAAGATACAAAGAGAACGTATACGGATTGCGTGGCAACTCATACAACTATAAAGTGACGGTACAAATGGTTTCACAAGTATTTTTGGGTATAAAGTGTCGACTCGCTGGCGTACGGAAAACCAGATGACAAGAGCAACTAATCGTGGCTGATAAAGGGCGTGTCGATTGAAGATTTTGCAAGATGCTACTGATAAAGTTCGATTGATCAAATAAGGTGCAAAGACTGCACAAGATCATCAGAAGAACATAGGAACGTTCCACAAATGTACATAGTCTAAACCGATAGGATTATTTTATGTCTCACCAAGAAAGGATTCGAGCAAAACGGGTGAGAAGAAGCACATTCTTTTGAAGAAAATGACATGGATAATTAGGGTGCTACTTAGAACTTCGGCCGATATTGGGCTCGTATTAATCACTTCCATTTCTCTATCTCGTCAGACCAACTGTAGCACACTGTAGCACTCATAGCTACAACCTTAACTCGATTATTTTTCCAATAATTGTTGTACCTTTCAAGTCACATTAATTGGCTGACTACCAATATCTCTACCTTTATGTATTAGACCATTATATATTAGACATCTTGCTCGGCGGCAAGGCTACCTCTAGTACGAGACCAATGATTTGAATGGTATTGGTGATAATACCACGAATATTGAGATTCCACAATTGGTACTTTCTGATTCTGTTTCATGAGCAGTTGTAGGAATTCATTACGATAAGAGTTCACTCGTTATCCAAGTCATTTCCAATTGAGAACATATAGGCCATCTTGCCAATACTATTTCTTTTCTTTCGTAGAGCTGAATCTCATGGAGAATTCGTAATATGTTTGCGGTACCGACTAAGCTAACACCATCAATCAATCTCGAATATTCTTTCTCAAGGCCATAGAGGTTGAAGGTAACTTACCATATGAATATAGACCGGTTCCTATTTTCAACACCATCTTTCTAGAGATTAACCACGAAAGGGTTATCCATCTTGGTGACGAATTCCTCAACAAAAGGACGTAAAAGGTATTTCGGAGAAACTACCAAGTTGAAGAAGCCACAAGTTAGCAACAAGATGATTATCGAAGTCTATTTCCCGTGTCCGAGTATTAGTTGAGAATCTGGGGACCAGATTCCTTTAAGGAGGGGAGATTGTAACACCCCGTAATTTATGCGAGAGTTTATTGTACTTTATAATGAGAATTGGGGGCAGATGTGTTATTATGTGATAATTTTGGGGCATAAGCATAATAATAATTCTCTAAATCAGCAAACTTGGCCATTAAGCAATTGAGGGGCTTGTTTAATCGGATAATTAAGTGTTATTAACCAAGGAAATTAGGAGAGAGACGCGTGTCGTACGAGTCATCCTCCTCCTTCTTCCTATCCGATCAATTTCTCCTCTCTTCGTTTCTTTATAAGCTCAATCAGAGTTTCTCTCCTCTCTCATCTTCACTCTCTCGCTTTCTCGTCATCACTCTCGCTCTCTCTTTCTCTCTCGCCTACTCTCTCTTCTTCTATCTCGATTCTTGGCTAATTACAGAAATTGATTGAAAAATCAAATTCATGCAAGAGGTTTAGAGGAGTGGGGTATATGAAACAAATTTGAGGTTGGAATTGGAAATCCCCAATTCGAATTATTGGCAGAATTAGGGCTGCGTGATGAAGGCTATATCAAGGGGCTACAACGATCAGGTCGCCTCCAGTGGTGGTCGCATCAGTTGGTTGCCGGAATTGGGCAAGAAGTTCAGCCCGCTCGCCGGAGCCTTGAAGGAAATAGTATTTGCTGCCGCACCTGTTTTCGAAGCCAAAATCGAAGGGTTTGGAGTGAGAATTTGGGAATCATTCCTTCACAAAACTCGTAGAGGACCTCGAAAACTATAAGTAAGTGTTAAATTGTATCGAATTAGAGTATATTTTATAGCTGATTAGAGGTCCGGATCAGATGACAGTAAATCTGTAAACAGGACAGTTTTGAATATTCTTCTTACGAGGCCGTTTTTGCTATGTTGAGCTAATAATTTGAGTTGTGTATCTTCTGAGAACTTGTAGTTTACATTGTAAGGTTCAATTTGGTGTATTATTTGGACAATTTGGATAACTCTACTAATTGTTATGATTTTTCGAATAAACAGTGCCAGCTAATGCATTTGTTTAAAAACCTGGCAGTTTCATGTACTCATCTTCCGAGGCTGTTATTACTGTGTTAGGTCGATAATTTGGGCTCAGGGTCTTCAGTAAACCAGTAGACACTGATGTTATCTTTAATTCGATATATCGTTTAGGTTATTCGGATAAGTAAGGTGATCGTAACGATTGTTCGAATAAGCTGTGGCAGCAAGGCATTCGTAATAAATGTTTCAAGAAATTGACTATGTGATATAGTGGAATAATACGATTATATTAGCATTTGGAATCTTGTTAAGTGATGAAAATGTTTATAGGTGTCGAGCGTACTAAAGCTCTGATTCAAGACTCGAGCATGACTCGAGAGTAAGGTGTTCTTATAGCAGTTGCATTGGACTTCAGGTGAGGATCCCTATCCCTTGTCTATTCTTTCTGGAAAAACAAAATATATGCCGAGCACTCGTATCGTTCGGTTTATTATTGTTCTTACTCGCCGTTTAAATTCAATATATATTTATTGTCATCTATCTTGTGAACTAATTTGATTTCCGAGAATTATTAATTCTTGAGCTATTGAAATCTTTGATCGATTCGAAATCCTCTTCATGGAACTTAATAAGTTCTCATCTTGATTCGTGAATTATTCGAATAATTTCTCATCTCGATTCCTTGACTACTCAATTGAGTTCGTTTATCGACCTTGAATAATTCAACGAGTTTCAGTCCGATTCTCTATCAATTGTGAATCGTTTCACATATTGACTTATATAATAGTTGGAACCACTTCTTCTATTATGATTCAGTAAATTATTTGATTTGTTTCTACAGTGGTTCAATGAACGTAAATCGTTCTTTTCCCGACTCTTGGACCATTTAGGATTATTGTATTTATCCACTAAATCATTCGTTCCATACCTACTGTGAATTGATGGATCGTTCATATCTTGACTTCCCATTGATCCTTTGAAACCACTTGTCTTTCGAGCTATACAACTACATATTCTATTTTAACCGTAGACTATTGGTGACTGAGATCCATCTTCATCAATTGTTATACGATCTTGAATTGTGGTCACTCTCTTATTGAAACCATTGATCGTACCCTTCTTGACTTGGGATTTTGTGACCACAAGATATTATAACTTGTTATTGGAATCCCACAATCGTTGAACTGTGATATTGGCTCTTTCCAAAGTGGATTTCATTATGGGGATTCAAAATGTAAATTGAGATAGTCGGAAGTATATCCGTATCTCTATATTATTGATTCCTTTGGGGACGCCCTAAGGATAATTGACCAGTTGGGCCCGGGGCTGTTCGAAAAAGACTGCTGGGCGGTATTGGGCCGACGGTGGATGGTCTCTTCGACAGTACCCATATTGGATCTAGACCATTGGCATAGTTGGAGGTTAACTGTGCTGATGGATGGATCGGCATGCGCCCGGGCATGCCTATTGATCGATTAGCAGGGTAGCTCCCTGATCGGTGTTATAAGGTAGTTACGGCTAAGGGAGTCACAAGGCAGGTACAGGTACATGAACAAATTGTTACCATGGGAATCTCCATGGTCTCATGTTTGATATCCAAAATTGTTATCGTGGGAATCTCCACGAAATTCATAATTGATATCCGGGAATTACCCTTGAATATTGTTCTTTACCTGTACATATTGATTCTATTGTTTACTATGATCATACTGATGTGCCTTATACTTTGGCCTATTATTCCTAATCGAACGATCATTCTCTAGATGGTCCAATTTCAACTCCAATTTCAACTCCAATTTCAACTCCAATTCCATCTCCAATTCCTTGAACGCTTATATTGTGATTATTATTTGATTCGACTGTTTTTCCCTCGTACTCCTCACTAAGTCCACTTGGACTTACTCCTCCTTTAATTTTCTTCTTATTCTCAGTAACAGGTGCATTAGTGGACGATATTGTTGATGGCTCTTAGGAGTAGAAGTTATTCAAAGATTTTAGAGAGTTTAATCTAGTGTTGTGTTTAAGAATGATTGTAATTCGAGAATTATGAATACGAGATTAGTTGTGGCATTTGGTTGTCACGTGTATTTGATATTATTGTTGAGAAATTAAGTAAGAGACATTGTATCTATCGGAAGTCATTGTATTTATTTATTGTAAAGGAAAAAAAAAAAGTACAGTGTATTTCGGTAGTGGGCGTCACAGGTGGTATCAGAGCTTGGGTTGGGTACCCGAGCGACGCCGGATATAGATCCTTGGAAATTGTAGAAACTTAGGCTTTAAAGGCTGGGTTTAGACTCTTGGATGTTATAGAGCTCTGAATTAAAGTTTGAAATTGAGGTTATTGACGGTATATCTGCCTAGTATTATAAGTCAACATTCAATATTAGAGGTATTGAGAAGATATTTTGGCGTCTATTATCGAAATAGATAGAGAGAAATATTCCATATTAATGTCCTACCATCAATCCTAGGTCTCGACATGTTATTTGGACTCGGTTTATCGTGTTTGTTCGAGGTTTAGATGGACTTCGCAAGCATGAAAGTTAATTCTAGCCGAAAGAGAACGGTCCATTCAAGAATGGCAAGTTGTTCGTGCCTCTATTTTCAACGCAAATAGTTACGAAATCCACAAGATTTCATAAGAAAGACTTGTAATTCCTGGTGTGTTTACTCAATAAATCTAAGGATAAGATAGACGGCAAGAGATATCCATAATACGTGCTTCTCCACAAACGAATTGATCCCGAATTCATAATATTTGAGTTAGTTTAATCGAGACTCTTATCTATTTTCCTATAGATATTTGATGTTCTTGGTTCTTTTGGCCACATCATATTGCTATTATTGAGCACAAGTGAGGTTTCTTAACCCGTTTGAATATTCTATGGTTTGTCTTATCCATTTTCCGAGACTCTATTTTATTCTTCTACCATCCACTTTTGTGTACCAGCTTTCTGAGGTTCTTATTTCATTGAAATTGATTCAACTCTTATGAGATTTCTAATCTCGTTTCAATTCGTATATCCCTTTCGTCAAACTTCTCATTCATTTGAGTACTATTTCACTTGATTTGGCTTACCTTAACCTCGTTTTCATTTATAATCTAGAGTGAGCCAAATGCTTGAGCCAAATGCCTGAGAGTTCATATACTCGATTCTTTCATCATTTTATTGAATTCGATTTCGTTCCATTGCTCTATGTGGAATATTATGGCATAAGAGAACCATATTCTCTTAGATTAAACTCTTATGAGATTTCTATTCTCATTCGTTTCGATTACACTCTTGTGAAATTCCTTATCTCTTTTAAATTTGGTTATACCTTTTGTTAGATTTCTCATTTCTTTGAGAACTCTATCACTCGACTCGGCTCACCTGAATCTTGTTTTCATTCTTGCTCAATGATGAGCCAAATTTTCCGCACGTTCCTCTATTCAATTCTTTTATCATTGAATATGATTTTGCTTCTTTGCTATGTGCAAAATCTTTTATTCTAGTGCGAGTAACTCCACATTTATTCTCCCTCTCGCATTGATTATGCATAAGATGATGTACAGTTTAAACTTCATCGTTGATCATAGTTGATTCTTCTATTCTAGTTTCAATACCTTATGTTCTTGGTTATCAACTTTTCTTGAGTGAGATTCCTCATCTTGCTTAAATACGTCATGATTTTGATTCCATATTATTCACGGCCTCTCATTTCTTTGAACACCTTATGATTCGACTTTCCTATGCTGCTTCGTATTATTCCAGTTCTATTGTCAATCATGACCATTAATAATTGGTCATAATTCAGTGCACAAGTTTTGACCTTCCTTTTGACTGGCACCTATTCAGATTTTGTGGTTTTCATCTTGGATTATTTTGCTGAATATCCTATGATATTGAATTTCATGCACCAAGTATCCTTTCAAAGCTTGTTATCCTGTGTGTTATATTCTTGACTTGTCCATGGAAAGTTTGTCTAGTCATCATGATTCTGAAAGTCGATAGAGTTTGTTTACTCTTGAGATTTTCTAAAATTTTCGAAATTATTTACTTACAAGCATTATCATCATTTGCTAACAAGTCCTCCTAGTATCCGATGTGGGCATATTAGGTAAATTAGGATTTGTTGTCCTTATCGAGTTTGATGAAGAGCAATCAATACCACTTGATGTAGACCAGAACTGTGGACTAAGGCAGTAGCCTCCTCTTCACTCTTCCTCAGATATAGATCTGAAATCTTATCTCTTGTTGGGTTCAAACTCATGTTATCTCGATTTAGAGTATAAGTTCATCTCGGTGTTATGGAAGCAACACAGTAGCGATCTAACGAACTGTTTGAGCGGGTGATCGGACTCACTGAAGATACAAAGAGAACGTATACGGATTGCGTGGCAACTCATACAACTATAAAGTGACGGTACAAATGGTTTCACAAGTATTTTTGGGTATAAAGTGTCGACTCGCTGGCGTACGGAAAACCAGATGAGCAAGAGCAACCAATCGTGGCTGATAAAGGGCGTGTCGATTGAAGATTTTGCAAGATGCTACTGATAAAGTTCGATTGATCAAATAAGGTGCAAAGACTGCACAAGATCATCAGAAGAACATAGGAACGTTCCACAAATGTACATAGTCTAAACCGATAGGATTATTTTATGTCTCACCAAGAAAGGATTCGAGCAAAACGGGTGAGAAGAAGCACATTCTTTTGAAGAAAATGACATGGATAATTAGGGTGCTACTTAGAACTTCGGCCGATATTGGGCTCGTATTAATCACTTCCATTTCTCTATCTCGTCAGACCAACTGTAGCACACTGTAGCACTCATAGCTACAACCCTAACTCGATTATTTTTCCAATAATTGTTGTACCTTTCAAGTCACATTAATTGGCTGACTACCAATATCTCTACCTTTATGTATTAGACCATTATATATTAGACATCTTGCTCGGCGGCAAGGCTACCTCTAGTACGAGACCAATGATTTGAATGGTATTGGTGATAATACCACGAATATTGAGATTCCACAATTGGTACTTTCTGATTCTGTTTCATGAGCAGTTGTAGGAATTCATTACGATAAGAGTTCACTCGTTATCCAAGTCATTTCCAATTGAGAACATATAGGCCATCTTGCCAATACTATTTCTTTTCTTTCGTAGAGCTGAATCTCATGGAGAATTCGTAATATGTTTGCGGTACCGACTAAGCTAACACCATCAATCAATCTCGAATATTCTTTCTCAAGGCCATAGAGGTTGAAGGTAACTTACCATATGAATATAGACCGGTTCCTATTTTCAACACCATCTTTCTAGAGATTAACCACGAAAGGGTTATCCATCTTGGTGACGAATTCCTCAACAAAAGGACGTAAAAGGTATTTCGGAGAAACTACCAAGTTGAAGAAGCCACAAGTTAGCAACAAGATGATTATCGAAGTCTATTTCCCGTGTCCGAGTATTAGTTGAGAATCTGGGGACCAGATTCCTTTAAGGAGGGGAGATTGTAACACCCCGTAATTTATGCGAGAGTTTATTGTACTTTATAATGAGAATTGGGGGCAGATGTGTTATTATGTGATAATTTTGGGGCATAAGCATAATAATAATTCTCTAAATCAGCAAACTTGGCCATTAAGCAATTGAGGGGCTTGTTTAATCGGATAATTAAGTGTTATTAACCAAGGAAATTAGGAGAGAGACGCGTGTCGTACGAGTCATCCTCCTCCTTCTTCCTATCCGATCAATTTCTCCTCTCTTCGTTTCTTTATAAGCTCAATCAGAGTTTCTCTCCTCTCTCATCTTCACTCTCTCGCTTTCTCGTCATCACTCTCGCTCTCTCTTTCTCTCTCGCCTACTCTCTCTTCTTCTATCTCGATTCTTGGCTAATTACAGAAATTGATTGAAAAATCAAATTCATGCAAGAGGTTTAGAGGAGTGGGGTATATGAAACAAATTTGAGGTTGGAATTGGAAATCCCCAATTCGAATTATTGGCAGAATTAGGGCTGCGTGATGAAGGCTATATCAAGGGGCTACAACGATCAGGTCGCCTCCAGTGGTGGTCGCATCAGTTGGTTGCCGGAATTGGGCAAGAAGTTCAGCCCGCTCGCCGGAGCCTTGAAGGAAATAGTATTTGCTGCCGCACCTGTTTTCGAAGCCAAAATCGAAGGGTTTGGAGTGAGAATTTGGGAATCATTCCTTCACAAAACTCGTAGAGGACCTCGAAAACTACAAGTAAGTGTTAAAATGTATCGAATTAGAGTATATTTTATAGCTGATTAGAGGTCCGGATCAGATGACAGTAAATCTGTAAACAGGGCAGTTTTGAATATTCTTCTTACGAGGCCGTTTTTGCTATGTTGAGCTAATAATTTGAGTTGTGTGTCTTCTGAGAACTTGTAGTTTACATTGTAAGGTTCAATTTGGTGTATTATTTGGACAATTTGGATAACTCTACTAATTGTTATGATTTTTCGAATAAACAGTGCCAGCTAATGCATTTGTTTAAAAACCTGGCAGTTTCATGTACTCATCTTCCGAGGCTGTTATTACTGTGTTAGGTCGATAATTTGGGCTCAGGGTCTTCAGTAAACCAGTAGACACTGATGTTAGCTTTAATTCGATATATCGTTTAGGTTATTCGGATAAGTAAGGTGATCGTAACGATTGTTCGAATAAGCTGTGGCAGCAAGGCATTCGTAATAAATGTTTCAAGAAATTGACTATGTGATATAGTGGAATAATACGATTATATTAGCATTTGGAATCTTGTTAAGTGATGAAAATGTTTATAGGTGTCGAGCGTACTAAAGCTCTGATTCAAGACTCGAGCATGACTCGAGAGTAAGATGTTCTTATAGCAGTTGCATTGGACTTCAGGTGAGGATCCCTATCCCTTGTCTATTCTTTCTGGAAAAACAAAATATATGCCGAGCACTCGTATCGTTCGGTTTATTATTGTTCTTACTCGCCGTTTAAATTCAATATATATTTATTGTCATCTATCTTGTGAACTAATTTGATTTCCGAGAATTATTAATTCTTGAGCTATTGAAATCTTTGATCGATTCGAAATCCTCTTCATGGAACTTAATAAGTTCTCATCTTGATTCGTGAATTATTCGAATAATTTCTCATCTCGATTCCTTGACTACTCAATTGAGTTCGTTTATCGACCTTGAATAATTCAACGAGTTTCAGTCCGATTCTCTATCAATTGTGAATCGTTTCACATATTGACTTATATAATAGTTGGAACCACTTCTTCTATTATGATTCAGTAAATTATTTGATTTGTTTCTACAGTGGTTCAATGAACGTAAATCGTTCTTTTCCCGACTCTTGGACCATTTAGGATTATTGTATTTATCCACTAAATCATTCGTTCCATACCTACTGTGAATTGATGGATCGTTCATATCTTGACTTCCCATTGATCCTTTGAAACCACTTGTCTTTCGAGCTATACAACTACATATTCTATTTTAACCGTAGACTATTGGTGACTGAGATCCATCTTCATCAATTGTTATACGATCTTGAATTGTGGTCACTCTCTTATTGAAACCATTGATCGTACCCTTCTTGACTTGGGATTTTGTGACCACAAGATATTATAACTTGTTATTGGAATCCCACAATCGTTGAACTGTGATATTGGCTCTTTCCAAAGTGGAATTCATTATGGGGATTCAAAATGTAAATTGAGATAGTCGGAAGTATATCCGTATCTCTATATTATTGATTCCTTTGGGGACGCCCTAAGGATAATTGACCAGTTGGGCCCGGGGCTGTTCGAAAAAGACTGCTGGGCGGTATTGGGCCGACGGTGGATGGTCTCTTCGACAGTACCCATATTGGATCTAGACCATTGGCATAGTTGGAGGTTAACTGTGCTGATGGATGGATCGGCATGCGCCCGGGCATGCCTATTGATCGATTAGCAGG
This sequence comes from Erythranthe guttata, assembly GCF_056151865.1. Classification (NCBI taxonomy): domain Eukaryota; kingdom Viridiplantae; phylum Streptophyta; class Magnoliopsida; order Lamiales; family Phrymaceae; genus Erythranthe; species Erythranthe guttata. The sequence continues at coordinate 10,544,866 of NC_142537.1, forward strand.
GTAGCTCCCTGATCGGTGTTATAAAGTAGTTACGGCTAAGGGAGTCACAAGGCAGGTACAGGTACATGAACAAATTGTTACCATGGGAATCTCCATGGTCTCATGTTTGATATCCAAAATTGTTATCGTGGGAATCTCCACGAAATTCATAATTGATATCCGGGAATTACCCTTGAATATTGTTCTTTACCTGTACATATTGATTCTATTGTTTACTATGATCATACTGATGTGCCTTATACTTTGGCCTATTATTCCTAATCGAACGATCATTCTCTAGATGGTCCAATTTCAACTCCAATTTCAACTCCAATTTCAACTCCAATTCCTTGAACGCTTATATTGTGATTATTATTTGATTCGACTGTTTTTCCCTCGTAGTCCTCACTAAGTCCACTTGGACTTACTCCTCCTTTAATTTTCTTCTTATTCTCAGTAACAGATGCATTAGTGGACGATATTGTTGATGGCTCTTAGGAGTAGAAGTTATTCAAATATTTTAGAGAGTTTAATCTAGTGTTGTGTTTAAGAATGATTGTAATTCGAGAATTATGAATACGAGATTAGTTGTGGCATTTGGTTTTCACCTGTATTTCATATTATTGTTGGGAAATTAAGTAAGAGACATTGTATCTATCGGAAGTCATTGTATTTATTTATTGTAAAGGAAAAAAAAAAAAAGTACAGTGTATTTCGGTAGTGGGCGTCACACATTATGTATCCGATATATAATTAATAATTAATTAAATGTATCAGATATATATTATTTCCCTCTATGATAATATATTGTTTCCATATATATATATATATATATATATGGAAATAATATATATCGGATACATTTAATCGTTGCATAGATTATGTGTTTTTTATTAAAATAATAAATTAATAACTAATATTAATAAAGCTTATTGTATTACATAAAAATATATTTATTACAAGAATATTGATGATGCTAATTACTTAGATCACCTGGAGTAGTGTAGAAAACGAGCTGGGAGAGCAAAGCGGATCAGTAGCTTGACAACTTGATGATCCTGAGGTCCCTGCGAAATAAACACACGTGAACTAAGCCGGGGGTTGATTCGGCGGAAACCCCTCTGACGCTCAAGTCAGATGTACGGATCGTGGAGATGGTAGAGAGAATATGCACTCTAGAATACTTGTGAATAATAGAGCGTACCTTAACAAAATGAATAAGAACCTCTATTTATATGTCGTTAAATGAGTTGGGTTTACTTGATTGGGCCTAAGCCTTATTTTGAAGGTGACTGGGCTTTGTGTAGTGGGCCTAATTATTAGGCAAATTAGGGGGCCCATAGGGTTGGCCCAATTAGGTATATCATTAAGCCCCCCAACTCTCGATTCGAGATGGGAGACTTGTCGAGGGGGTTCCGGATCGTGTCGAGAGTATAATGTGACGTGGTTTACCGGATTATAATTTGTAATTAATTGGCTTTTGAGCCTCGTCTTCTGTTTTTATGTTTGTATTTATTTGGCAACAAGATATATATTTAAGGGTGTTAAATAATATACCAGGGCCAAATAAACAGAATCCTGTTGCGGTGGGGAGAATAAATTCCAATCCTTGTGAAGAATAAATATGGGTGAGTATCTGTAACTTTTTGATCTTCTTCTGTCCTCTTTTTTTTTTTTTTTTTTTTTTTTTTTATTCTATTGCGGTAGAGTAGAAATTCTTGTCTCTTGATTATTTCTTCGGGGAAAAATATTTATCATGTCGAACCCGGGTAAGTCGAGATCTTTGCGAATTAAACTTCGAGATCCGGTTGAAGGGAGCGAGAAAACTTTTGGTACGGTGGTTATGGAACGCGAAAAGTTTGAAGTATTGGGTGCGGAAATCGCGTCCGCAGTAGCTGATGAGCGGATTGAGAGGAAAGGGAAGAGAGATGGTGGCTTGGCTGGATTCGTTGGCTCGAGCCGCGCTGCCCATGGTCCCAACCCGTGTGAGGGCGCGCGCCTCGAGGCAGTAGCCGAGCCGCGTGGAGAGACTGGCTTGGCGGCTTGCATGGTGTCCTAGGGGAGGAGAGAGAGAGACCTTGTCGCGCGTCTGGGCCGGAAGCCGAGGGACGCGCGCGCGGGTCGAGCATAGTGACCGAGGAACGCGCGCGCGCGTCGGTGATGGTGGAGAAGAAACGCGCGCGAGGGATGCGCGCCTGCGATTGGTGCGTGCAGTGGGGATCCGCGGTTGGGAAAACGCGCGCGCGCGTCAGACGCGCTTCCCCTTGGCGACGCGCGCGCGTCATTGGGTGATCTGCCTGCCGCGCGTGACCGCTGGTCCGAGGGCAGCTTAAACGCGCGTGGGGGCGCGTCCGGAGGGCTTTTTCGGGCGCGTGAGGGCGCGTTGGGTTCTCTTTTTTGGGGCTCGCCGCACGAGAATGATGGCCGAGCGGAGGGAAGTTTTGCTTTACTTGATGATGTGATTAGGAGAAGCTCCGGAAGGCGAGAAATCATTGAATCTTGGAGTGACGATGTAGAAACGAGTGATAATGTTGTGGATGAAGTGGATGGGGTTGGTACTAGTAGACGTCGTTATGGACGTCAAGTCGTGGATTTTGGGAGTGATAGCGATGAGTCTAATCAATCGCGTTGGTCGAGTGAACATGTTGAGCTAAGTAGCGAAATTGATCCGATTGTTGAAGTAGAAGAGGAAGATGATATTCCGCCGGGTGATGTTGAGATTGATACGAGGAGGCAAAAGAAAATTAAGCCAATTAATTTTGACTTAATTGATTTTGATAGTGTATTGACGGAAGAGCATTTGCAGTCTATTCGTCGACTAGTTGGAGCGCCAAGAAATATCGAGTTGCTGTTGCCTCAGAAGGGCGACCGTTTATATTCGCCACCCGTTGGGTTTCATACGGTTTTCTTAGCATACGTGACGTGTACATCTCAAATTACTCCGCATCCGACCTTGTTGAAGATTTGTGATGAATTTAAGATAGGGTATAGTCAGTTAACTCCGACTGCGGTTCTTATGTTCGAGGCGTTTCACCATAGAGTGTCTCGGGTAGGTTTGCCTGTTACTGTGAGTTTGTTCAAGGCGTTATTTACATTGCATCGACCGACTAAGCTGTCTTTCTTTTGCGTTCATCCTCGCATTCCCTACCAATTTTTGAAGAGTGTGAAGTTATCCTTGGGGGAATGGAAGTCCCGTTTCTTTTATGTGAGGGCTCCCTCTTTCGACGTCCCCCTAGTTTGGAAACATACGTGCGAGAGTTTCAAGATTACCGCGAATATGGCGAAGAGGATTGAAGAGTCTAGGCTGTGTGATGTGGAATTTGACCCGAGGTGTTTGATACCGGATGGTCAGCATCATATATCATTTTTGATGCATCGAATTGTTGTTTGTTTTTTTTTTTTTTTTTTTTTTTTTTTTTAATGTATCTTATGTCTCTTTTGTGATTGTTTTCTTTTATAGATGGGTGTATCAACTTTGCGGCACTTCGAGCTAAGGCGAATGGGACGTCGAAGAAGGCATCGAAGAAGGTTCCCTCTACGTTGGGAGGTTCTTCGGGTGGTTTTCCTCGAGAGACGGTCCATGTAGAGATTCCTCGAGTTATTGAAGACGACCGTAGTTGTGCCGGTGAAGTGGAGGTGCGTGGACCTACGAAAGATCGTGGCAAGGGAAAGAGGGTAGATACTGAGTACGTGGTTGTGCCAAAGCGTCCGTGGGTAGACCTAGAGGAGACTTATGCTTTCCATGGTGGGGCAGGGAAACAATTGTTTACTTTTGGGGTGAATCGTGAGGGGAAGGAATCGTATTGGGATGTGTCGGACCATGATTTACCGATGCTGAGTACCGAGGGATTCGTTTGGGATTACGACCGTGCTCGGATGTCCGGTAAGGGCTTTTCACACATGCTGGAGTTGGCCGGTGGGGACATATGTCGGGTGATGAGTACTTGTCTGTTAAACAAGACTGTATGTTTATTTTCTCTCCTCTTTGTTTTTATTATTATTTTTCTTTTTTTTATATATATTTTTTTTATCTAGTTGGTAGCGACTTGGAGATACCTCATGGAGCAAGATGGGAACGTGGAAGCTAAGAAGGAAGAGAAGCGGGCTCGAAGTCAGGCACGTGAGGACGATCTTCGAAGCCAGTTGGAGATAGCGCGGTCCGATCTTGCTCAACGGACGGAAGAGCTTGCTCAGAGGAAAGATGAGCTTGAGGTTATTCGAGGTGAGGCGAAGGCCTATAAGGATGATGTTCAGAAGTTGAACGAGTGTTACGATCAGCTCAAAGAGAAATACGAAGTTCAGAAAGCGACGGGAAAGAGGTTTCTCGCGACGTTGGGTGGTGCTGTTTATAAGGAGTCCATCGTGGAGGAAACCAAACTTAACTTCCGAGGTAGTGCTGGGTGTGTTGCTATGATTGAGGAACATGCCTTGGCTGCGGTCTATAAGCCATTAGTTCGTACCTGTCGCAAATACATTCGCGAGGCGGGTGGTATTAGTGAGAGGGTCATTCGTGGGATGGAAGCCGATATATCCGATGAAGAGGAGGATGAGGCAGATGTCAATGAGAAGGGCACAGAGCTTGTGGATGACATGGTTGCTGATGACCCCACTGTAAGGGCGTCTTCAGCTCGTGGTGGGGGAGTTTAGATTTATATGCTAGTTTGCTAGGATAGTTAAACTCTTTTTTATTTATTATTTTTTATGGAACTCTTAGTTTATTTTTATCGCTGATGTAGATGGGTATGTCCCCTACTATTTCGTTTGAATTTTCTTCCTTATTTGACATTTGAAGTTTGATATCTCGATTTATTTATCTTGACATTGTCAAGAGTTTTATGCGTTGCTTATGTGTATTTACATTTAGCATTGTACGCGATGTACTTGAGGAGGGGATCAGTCTCCCAAGGTTTTTGTTAAGGGTCGTGCCCTTTGTTCGGACCACTTGGGTCTTAAATATATTAGGTCCGTGGCCACGTTTTAAAAGTATCACCCCGGGAAACAAATAAAGAGACTTAGACGATCCAGCTGGCCAGGCTATATGGATCATCTAAATTTCTCTAAGTGTTTGTAGGGTTGTATTGAATTAAACTCGTTGTAACGGGTAAATAGTATAGATGTAATGCCACAGAGAGTAAAGCAAAAAGTTACTTTATTCAATGATAGCAAGTAAGAATTGTTGCAAGCCTATGTGAGTCGAAGAGAATTAAATTTGCGAATGTCATAAGCCTACGTGAGGCGAAGGGAGATACCAATTGCAAAAGCAAATAAGTTGAAATTACTAAAAATTCTTCTAAGTGATTATACTAAATTGTTCTTCTTCCACGTCTTCCTTGTACTCGTCTGTGTTGCTGTGGTGATGGTGAATTAATTTCTTTTGGCGTCTCTATGCCCTACTACGGGGATTGTTTTTCTTCCTCGCACTCCGAGATATGAAATCAACTCGTGAGTTGCTATGATTTGTTGCGTAATCATGCATGTTAAATGGAATGATTTTATCACGTTAGTATGAATATACAAGAGCATGCGTGTGATATATTTTAGTGGAAGTATTGTTACACTTGGCGATATGGTATGGAGTGTCTTCGCTCTTTGGGCCATTGATGAGTAGTATGCATCCCGTCGTAATTGGTTCTCAATCTGTAAGAAGATGATGACACGTGGTTATGGAATGCTAATGTAGGTAATATTAATAGCCCCCCAGTTTGGGTGGGATGTTTACACACCTCGTTATGGAGCGGGAACTTCTCGAGTGTTTAGAGATATTTTTGCAAGACGAAACACGTGGAAGGTTGCGAAGCCTGCAAGGGTAGTTGTTTCTAAGCGACTTTTGTATGAGGAAGGTGTAGATGCTAACTTAAACAAATTTGAAGTAAGGTTGATGTATACCTCAAGCGTAGAACCTTTTGAGATTCCCTATATTCCAGGTTCTGGGTATAGGGTGTCCGTCAAGGTTCTCGAGACGATATGCTCCACTGTTGACCACTCATGTGATTTTATATGGTCCTTCCCACTTCAGGTCGAGTTTACCAATTGGGCGTGAGGCTTCGGCTTTGCGGAGAACTAAATCTCCTATTTGGAAAGAGCAAAGGCGGACTTTGGAGTTATAGTTCGTCGACGAGATCGAGGTTAGCTCTCATTGCTTCTTCATTTGCCTCTAGAGAATAATTGATGACTCTCCAAGAGGGTTCGCCAATCTCGACGGGTGCCACAGCCTCTGTTCCGAAAGCTAGGTTAAATGGAGATTCTCCTGTTGCTGTTTGTGGGGTTGTTCGATATGCCCATAGAGCATTGGGTAATTCTTCAACCAATTTTCCCTTGGCACTTCCAAGCCCTTGTCTTGAGATGTTGAAGTATCGTGCGATTAGTTACTTCAGTTTGACCATTTGCTTGGGGGTTGGCAACTGAAGTAAAGAATTGCTTAATAGATAAACCAAGGCACCAACTCTTTACTTTGTCTCCACAGAATTGAGTTCCATTGTCTGAAATAATGGAACAGAGGATCCCGAAACGGCACACAATGTTCTTCCAGAGGAATTGGATGATGTCTTCCTCTCGAATGTGTTGGCCGAAAACCTACACGCAAGTGCACGTATCGCACAAGTAATATAGTGGACAATTAAGTCCGGATATCGAACCCACAGGGAATATTTAATTATCTAATCCTAGACGCTAAATTCTACCAATTATTATCAAGCCCACCCTACACAGTCGAATTTTAGAAAGAACTAACTAAATTAAACTAAATTAAAAGCAAACAAAAACAAGAAAGCAATTTAAAACGAAGATTTATCAGAGTAAACAAGCCTAGGATTTTATTCTTCCCCCTATGTGATTATTATTTCCCCCAATTCCTTCAATTGTGGAAGCATTTAACCCGGATTATTAACCTGAGATGCTAAAATAATCGTAACCCGCTTCCGCGTGTATTACAATTCTAATACTCTAGATTCAATTACTATATTCCTATGCAATTAATTCTAGAACACAGCATTAAGCACAAATCTCAATAATGGCTACCTAAGAGATTAACTATATTCCTATGTTAATACCACAAAGGCTCTTCTACCACAGTTCTAATTATTAACCCGATCTTCTGATTCATGCGATTAACAATAACATAAAAGCGCATAAAGTGGCCAGTTTCATGAACTTAATAAAACAAGAAGAATAAATAATCCGGAATTAAAACTTGCAAATAAAATCCCACATAGGGTTTCAAATAAAATCCTAGAAATAAAGACTTAGCTACTCGTAGTCTTATGATAAAGAAAATAAAATAAATAAATTAAATAAGAAAAACTATGCTTGAATCTTCGTTGATCTTCTTTGCTCTTGAATTTGCGTCCAAAGATGGATCCCTAATTGTGTGCTTGACTTAGTCTTATATAGGGTGGAAAACTTGGGGAAGAAGGTAGTTTCCTTGTGCAATTAGGATTCCTTTACTGCGTTTTTTCGTCATCTCGGACGGCCGTCCTGAATTTTGTACTAAAACTCGGACGGCCGTCTCACAACCAGAGACTGCTTCTGGTTCTCAGACGGGGGTCCCACAATTTGAACTAAGACTCGGACGGGGGTCCGAGCTTTAAATCTTCATAATTTTGATTTTTTCACTTTTGGCCCATATTTTCTCAAAAATTGCAGTTTTGACCCCATACTTTTCCAATTCTTCAATTTGTACCTAAAATACAATAAATCAACTTTTTAAGCACCAATTATCGTTAAAACACACCAAAAGCTCAAATAAAAAGGTACGATAAAGTGTAAAAATATACACTTAACAGAATGCGAGCTAAAGGTTCTGCTTCCACCCACTTGGTGAAGTAATCTACAGCTACAATGAGGAACTTGCGTCCTCCTGTTGCTGGTGGAAAAGGACCGACCAAGTCAACTCCCCATTGAGCGAAAGGTATGGGACTGTCAATCGGTTGCATCAGTGCTGCTGGGAGATGAAGGATGTTGGCATGTTCTTGGCAAGGCTTGCATCTCTGCACTAGTCTTTTCGCATCTTCATGCATGGTGGGCCAATAGTAACCTTGTCTCAATATTTTGAGAGCTAAGTTTCTTCCCCTTAAATAATTACCACAGATGCCTTCATGTACTTCCCCTAGCACATAATCTGCTGCTGATGGGTTGAGGCATTTAAGGTAGGGGAAGGAGAACCCTCGCTTGTAGAGGTCTTCACCTACCATTAGGAAACGAGCCGCTCTTATCTTTATTTTCTTCGCTTGGATGATGTCAGTTGGAAGTTCCCCGCTTTTGAGATAGATTGTAATGTGGGTGATCCAACAGGGTTCGTTCTCTTCAGCGCAATTCACTCCGTTGGTGGAGACTATTTCTGGTTGGGAAGCCGTGAGGAGGGTGATTTTCTGGCTTCCAATGCTTGCCATGGAACTACCAAGTCTAGCCAACTTGTCTGTATCAATATTATTGGCTCGTGGTACTTGCTTTATCTCATAGCTATCCAATTTTGAGAGGAGGGTAAGTGCAAGAGCAAGATACTTTGCCATGGATTCTTCTTTGGCCTCATAGGTCCCAAGGACTTGGTTGACCACTAACTGGGAGTCGCTATGTATTATGAGTTTGCGAGCTCCAGCTGCTAAAGCAAGGCGGACGCCAGCGATGAAATCTTCGTATTCGTCTTCATTGTTAGAGGTTTTGAAATCAAATCGTTGAGCATACTCGAATTCATCACCATCTGGGCTTGTTAATACAATACATGTGCCTCCTCCTATAATGGTAGAGGATGCATCGACATGGACGGTCCAAGTGGGTATGGAGGTGCTCTCCTCCGATGTAGTCATCTCTACTACAAAGTCTTCCAGAATTTGAGCTTTGATGGCTGGGCGTGGTTTGAATTCGATCCCATATTCACTTAGCTCTATAGCCCATTTAGCTAATCGTGCGGAAGTCTCGGGACTTCTCAATATTTGTTTAAGGGGATAGTTGGTGAGAACTATCATCTGATGCGATTGGAAGTACGGACGTAACTTTCTGGCTGCATTGATGAGGGCGAGAGCCAGTTTCTCCATATTGGTATAGCGGTGTTCTGGGCCTTGAAGAGCTCGGCTTATGTAATATATCGGTTGGTGACCTTTTTCATCGTCCCGAATGAGCACTGCACTAATGGCATCAGCAGAAATAGCCAAATATAGGAAGAGGGTATCTCCTGGCTGGGGCTTCGTTAGTAGAGGTGGGGAAGTAAGATATGCTTTCAATTCTGCGAAAGCTCTTTGGCAATCCTCATTCCATTCAAACTTTTTCCCACCTCTTAATACCTTGAAGAAAGGAAGGCCTTTATCAGCTGATCGGGATATAAATCGGTTTAGGGCTGCCAAACAACCATTAAGTTGTTGGACCTTCTTGATCGACGTGGGAGGGGCCATGGACGTGATAGCTTCAATCTTTGTCGGGTTGGCTTCAATTCATCTTTGTGATATCATGTACCCTAAGAATTTCCCGCCTCGAACTCCGAAAGAACATTTTAGGGGATTGAGCTTCATTTTGTATTTACGTAAGATGGAGAAGCATTGACTTAAATCGGTTAGGTGATCCGCGACTTTAATACTCTTGACGAGCATCCATGTTCTTACCAATCAAGTCTGCGAACATCATGTTCACCAGACGTTGGTAAGTAGCTCCTGCATTCTTGAGACCGAACGGCATGACTTGATAGCAGTAGATGCCTTGGTCTGTAATGAAGCTAGCTCTCTCTTGGTCTTCTGGGGTGAGCATTATTTGGTTGTATCCTTGATATGTATCAAGGAAGCTGAGAAGTTCGCACCCTGAGGTTGAGTCTATGAGCTGGTCGATCCTTGGTAAAGGAAAAGGATCCTTGGGGCATGCCTTGTTGAGGTTGGTGAAGTCTACGCATAGCCTCCAGTTGCCTCTGGGTTTAGGTACTAATACCACATTGGATAACCACTCGGGATATTGAATGATCTAATGTGGTCTGCATCTAAGAGTTTTGCAATTTCCTCTTTGATATGTTTGTTGCGCTCAGGACCAAAAGTCTTTTTACGTTGCTTGACTGGTTTCAATCTTTTGTCGATGTTTAGTCGATGCAATGCTACTTTGGGAGGAATTCCCGTCAGATCTTGAGCTTTCCAAGCAAACACATCCCCATTGTGTCTAAAGAAGTTAACTAGTTGATTCTCCACTTCTTGATCTAGATCAGATCCGATGCGGAGAAGCTTAGAATTATCTCCGGGTATGAGTTCTACTGATTTTAGCTCTTCAACAGCTGCTAACTTGGTGGCGTCGTCAGGTACGCTGATTAAGATTTCTTTATCAGCTTCGATGACTGCGTTGACCCATTTTTGCTTATCATATCTCGGGGTGTCGTCTCCTCTCCTAAAGGATTAGGTTTCTTAGATGGCTCACGTAGAGCTCTTGCATAACATTCTCGAGCGAGACGTCTATCTCCAAGTACCTCTCCCATTCCATAAGGAGTGGGGAATTTCCACTTTTGGTGGTAAGATGAAGGCACTGACTTGAATGTATGGGTCGCTGGTCTCCCTAGGATTATGTTATAAGGGGATGGTTTGTCGACGATGAGGAATTTTATCATCTTCATAATTCGACAAGGATTTTCCCCTAAGGAGATGGGTAACTCCACTTCTCCCGTGGATAAAATTCCCTCTCCCGTGAATCCTTTTAGTGGTGTAGTGATGGGGCTAAACCGGGCGTTATCTATGCCCAGCTGCTTGAATGTGTGGAGATACATGATGTCGGTTGAGCTCCCACCGTCTACTGTGATTACTTACGCATCGACATGATCTTCATTTGGACCTTCGATGTCCGAGGAGTTGAAGACTATGCTATGATCAGGTCTTCGTATCTGATAGATAGATGCGGATGGAGAGGCGTGCTCTTGATTCATACGTGCTGATCGAGCGAGGGAGCGTCTTGCATTCTGTGAATCGCCGCCCGCTGGTCCTCCAGAGATAAAGGCAATGACTCCCCTAGTGGGTTGATTATCATTGTTATCTTGTTCTCGCCGATGACCTCCCTCCTCTCGTCGTTGTGGTTGATCTCGATTGTTATCTCGGCGTGGGAGGTCATCGCGATGCTTGTTTCGAGGCTTATCGATGTATTCGCCTAGGTGGCCCTGCTTGATCAGTCTTTCAATGGCTACTTTGAGTTGTGCACATTCCTCGGAAGTATGTCCTCTATCCTTATGGAATCGACATTAGCGATCCGACTTTTCTCGTTTCGCGTTTGGCTGCATAGGGCGGGGAGTTTATGCTAAACCTCTTTGTTCTATCACATGAAGGATTTCAGTAAGACGAGTGTTTAGCGGAGTGAACCTATTGTAGGAGGAAGATGATTGGCCTTGAGGTGGGAGTGGTGGACGTCGATCATCCCGCCTCCTAACGTCCTGACAGTCATCTTCCCTCTTCCTTTTGGGAGGAGCATGGGTAGAGGCTTCCTCTATTTGTACGTATTTCTTGGCTCGGTTCAGCAATTCCTCTAGGTTGCCTGGAGGCCTTCCAGCAATAGATTCTTTGAACCTACCCGGCTTTAAGTTTTGCTGCATGATCCCGGAGAGCATGTCTTGTCCTATGATGGGGACTTCGTGAACGGCTTCTACAAAACGCTTGATGTAGTTGCGGAGCGTTTCGTTATCTCTTTGTACTACAGAGAAAAAGTGGGCTGGGGTTTTGGCATACTGCTTGTTGATGGAGAATTGATTGGTGAACCGTGTTGACAATCGAGCGAAGGTCCCAATCGATCCTGTGGGTAGGGAGTTGAACCAATTCATAGCTCTCTTGGAGAGAGTGGTTAGGAACATTTTTCACATCTCAGCGTCCGTTGGGCTGTACAAATCTGCCATGGGGTTAAATTTCTCTATGTGCTCTTGTGGATCGGTGGTCCCTTCAAATTGAGGTAACCCCGAGATCTTCACTCCTTGAGGTAATACCTCGTTGAGGATGTCCATGGTGAAAGGACTGCGTCTTACTGGGGCGGGCATTCTTCCGCCAATTGGATTGTTCAATTGGGGGAAGGACATTTGGCGAGACATTCTGTTGTTTACCTCGTCTTCTCTCTCATTAAAGAGAGGGACTCTCTGTGGAGACACATTCCCCCGTGGGGGTGAGCGCTGATGTTGTTGTCTGGGCTGTGCCCCTCGGTGATTGGTGGATAGTTGCACTCGGGACCGTGGGTCCGAGGTAGAGGAGGAGACACTGATTTGGTTTTGGACTGGCAGTGGTGCCATAGGTGGCTCCACAGGTGGAGCAGGTGCTGGTATCGCGTTGGGAGCATTTGCTCCCATCGTGGCGATGTATTGGGTTACGGCCTCTGTGGCAGCACGAGTTGAGGCTTCTGCTATCATGCGTTGGAGCGCATCATCGGTTATTTAAACCGTTCGGGGAGCAGGGAGTGGCGGATCGACGAGTGGTGGGTCCCGAGGGGGATCACCTGAACCTCGCGAGGCGGATCCGGAACACGTGGAGGAGCTGGTAAGCTAGAGCCTCCGCGGGTTGGGAGGTTATTAGCAGTGTCATTTTCTCTCCGAGCGGATGCCTCAGGAGGATCTTGCTGGCTACGTGATCTGGTTTGCATCGTTCCCACAGACGGTGCCAAAATGATGATGCTAATTACTTAGATCACCTGGAGTAGTGTAGAAAACGAGCTGGGAGAGCAAAGCAGATCAGTAGCTTGACAACTTGATGATCCTGAGGTCCCTGCGAAATAAACACACGTGAACTAAGCTGGGGGTTGATCCGGCAGAAACCCCTCCGACGCTCAAGTCAGATGTACGGATCGTGGAGATAGTAGAGAGAATGTGCACTCTAGAATACTTGTGAATAATAGAACGTACCTTAACAAAATGAATAAGAACCTCTATTTATATGTCGTTAAATGGGTTGGGTTTACTTGATTGGGCCTAAGCCTTATTTTGAAGGTGACTGGGCTTTGTGTAGTGGGCCCAATTATTAGGCGAATTAGGGGGCCCATTGGGTTGGCCCAATTAGGTATATCAAATATATATATCCGTACCATAATTATTTTTCCACATGCCTTTTTTATTTCCAATCAACCATTAAACTATGAACCATTTATTATAATTTAGGAAATTTTAAAAATATGTATTTAAGAAATTTTTACATAGTTATTATACATCCCCATATACATATATCTATACTACTAAATGTAAAGAATACACATAAAAATATTATGAAGGGAAACATAACTCCGATATACGAAGCACTAATCATATATAAAATATAGGGCAAAGTACAATTTGTACCCCTGAATTATGGGGTCTGTCACAAACACCCCCCTATACTACAAAACGTAACAAAATGATCCCTCCGTTTTTAATCCGTTTGTAATGTGCTGATGTGGCAGGTTGACCCTCTCCTATTTCATTGTTTTGACATTTTTAACCCTCACTTTGCTATATCTATATGAATAAAGATATTTAAATTTTATGTATGAAAATATATTTTTTTTACCCCAAACTTAAAATTGTAAATAAGCAAAATATTTAAATTTAAATTGATTATGTTATTCCAATTTTAATAATTATTTTATTTCATTGCAAAAAAAATGATTTTGTTAACTTATTAATATAGTAACCTATTTAATTAATTAATGCATGCACAAAAAAAAAATCAGAAAGAACAAATATTTTCTTTTAGTGAGAGCATATAATTTTTCTAACAATAAATTATTACTCAATTGAAAATTGCCCCAAATTCAAAACACTTAAGCTCAAACTTAAGACCATAAATGATTAAAGTAAATTAAATATAAAATTAAACAAATTAATTACAGAATATATCAACCCTTGCATTCAAATACAATTCACATTTCGGCCCCTCCAATCAAGAACCAAGATTCAATCTTGATGCAATCAATCTAAAATTGCTTTAAAATTTAACAAACCCTACTCCCTCCGGCCAAGACGAAACAATAGTGCGTCGTTGCAAGCAAAAAGGTCCGGCGAGCAGGACCAAGGCTACACGAAGTCGAGAACGACGGAGGAGTGAATTGGGTGAAACCGTAACTAAAAAAGAAGCTCGAAGGGGGATGAAGCAACATAGGGAGATGAAGTGGAGAAAAAACCTCTGCCGAAAAATATTTTCGCCGGAACGGTTGACATGAAAAATCGAGAACTTAATCCGTATTAGAGGGATGAGAGAAGTCTGAGAAATGAGGAAGAAAAAAACCAGGAGAATTGTTGGTGGGGGTGATGCTTAGAAAGTTGTGCATATTAATAGGAAATGGGGTCTAACATTTCAAATATATTTTAAGGGTAAAGAAGTAAATGCATACGAAAACTAACGGTGTAAGTTGCTTAAGCGTTGACCAAAAATTATAGGGGTCATTTTGTTACGTTTTGTAGTTTAGGAGAGTGTTTGTGACAGACCCCATAGTTTAGGAGTGCAAACTGTATTTTTCCCTAAAATATATATATAGATATTTTATGGAGCTAATTGCACATAACCCCCTGTGAAATTTCAAATTGCCGAAAAAGTCTTCGTGTTAAAAATATTAGCAAGGACCCCCCTATGTTGTGTTTTACGAAGCACACTGCCACTTACTTCAAAATTGATGGTTGACTTGTATAAAATGACTAAACTACCCCTAATACGTTTTTAGTAATTTTCAGTTTTAAACAAAAAGAAATGAAAAAAAAGATCACACAAAACGGAGCAAACCAGCTTCTCCCCTCTTCATTGCACGTCTAGGAAAAGGAGAAAAATGGTTGCTGACAATGGTGGGTGGGGATTCCTTTTTTCTTTTCTTTTTGTTCTTTTTTTTTTCAGATCCGAAGAAAAAAGTGTTGCAACGGCCATTTTCGGCACACGAAAATTGTGGATTCAGAAGATAAAATAGCGGTGGTGGCATTGAAAGGCAACGACGGAAATGATTCTTCGAGTTTGACATTCTTCTTCTTCTTCTTCCTGAATGTACGAATTAAGTTTTCACAAATTGAAAGAAAATGCTACGGAAATTGGAAGAAAGTTCTTTGAAGGGTTTTTGTATATTTTTTTGTTTGGGCATGGATGTGCCGTTTTTCTTCCCTTTAGTTTTCTTGGATTTGGAATAGAAATGAACTTCATGTTCATATATGGATTTGGTTGATGGTTTTGGCTGGAAAAAATCATGGTGAAAAAGTGGAGGGCTACTCTTTAGGTTGAAGAAGATGGCTTAATTGAAAATATAAAGGACTAAATTGAAAATTTTAAAAACTTCATTTTGGTACTTATAAAATTTCTAGTTGCATTTTGGTATTTCGTGTCAAAAAACGAACCCCCACTCTCATCCATGGCGAGTGAAGTGCACGGTGAGCTCCTAAGGGCCTTATTGCCTTTGACTAATTTTTATAGGGGGGTATTTGCTAATTATTTTAACACGAGGTCGTTTTCAGCAATTCAAGATTACACAGGAGTGGTTTTTGCAAAAAACCCATATTTTATGTGTAAAGAATACACATATATGTAAAAACACATATAACTTTGATTTGCTTCGAGTAATAAAATTTTATAGAGGGATATTTTATGCGTAAAGAATAAAACTTGGATATTTTATGCGTAAATACATGGATATTATATTATATTTGTAGATAATGATTTAAAACTTGTGTCATTTATATTCCGCTGCATAATATTTCTCAACGCAAGGTTTTGAGTATCCTATTCGAAGATCTATGATTTTATACAAGTTATATTTAAGGGCAAATGGCAAATAGGCCCATGACAAGGGCACTTAATTAAAAGAGGGACATTCAACCTTTTTATCTTTCAAATAAATCCAGCCCATTCAAACTTATTTGCAACTTTTTTATCTTTCAAATAAATCCAGCCCATTCAAACTTATTTGCAAATAAGGAAAATCCTTTTTATATATACCAAAATTACCCTCAATTCATTGAAACCCAATTCAACTCCAATTTCATGATAAACACCCCAATTTAGCCCAATTTTATCAATAAACCAATTTTAACCCTAACTTTAATTTTGACCCATGACAAGGGCGTTGACTTTTTTTTTTTATAATTTTGTTTTTTCTTAAAAAAATATTTAATTAATATTACTGTCTTGGCTGCTAAATTACTGTCTCCAGCAGTTATTAACTGTCGGAGACAGTAATTTAACTGTTAATTGATTTTTTTTTTCTTCAATTTTTTTTTAATTAATATTACTGTCTTCGATGCTAAATTACTGTCTCCAGCAGTTATTTAACTGTCGGAGACAGTAATTTAACTAATAATTGACTTTTTTTTTTTGTTAAATATTTTAATTAATATTACTGTATTCGTGGCTAAATTACTGTCTCCAACAGTTATTTAACTGACGGAGACAATAATTTAACTGTTAATTGACTTTTTTATTCTTAAAAAAAATATTTTTAATTAATATTATTGTATTCGTTGCTAATTTACTATCTCCATCAGTTATTTAACTGTCGGAGACGGTATTTTAACTGTTAATTGACTTTTTTTTTTTTTTTTGAAATTTTTTTTCTTAAAAAAAAATATTTTAATTAATATTACTGCCTTGGCTGCTAAATTACTGTCTCCAACAGTAATTTAACTGTCTTAAACAATAATATTATTGTTCGAGAAAATAATATTCATAATATTACTGTCCCAAACAGTAATATTACTGTATGATACAGTAATTTAGTAGCCAAGACAGTAATATTAATTAAAATATTTTTTTTTAAGAAAAAAAAATATCGACAAAAAAAAAGTCAACGCCGGAGACCGGCGGTCAACGGTGGTTGACCGACCGGAAAAAAAAAATTCAGGAAAGAAAAAATTTAAAAAAAAAAAAAGTCATCGCCGGAATCTTGGCGAAAAAAAATTATTTTCTGAAAAAAAAAATTGGGGGTTAATGTGATATATTTGTTTAAATGGGGTCAATGTGTAATATTAAGGAAGTTAGAGCATAATGGATGAAATTGATAAGAATTATATTATGGAGGGTATTTTAGACTAAAGACATGGGGGATGGGTTTAATTGAGAGATTTATTTTTTGTGGACCAATGTGCATTTAAGTCCCATGTGATGGGCCTTTTTGTCATTCGCTCTATATTTAAAGTACATGAATTCGGAGGCATTGAATTCTTTCATTCGGTTATTAGGATGTTTCTAGCGTCAGATAGCTCAAAAACTGGCTCAGGTTAGATACCCCTAAATTACTATTCATTTTCAATAGATTAGATCTGAACCGTTGAATCAAAAAGTGATTTTGGGTTTCCTAGAAAAATGAATAAAATATTAATTTGAGAAATTACGCATCTACCCTTTTAACTTCAAATTATTTATTATATTAATATAAAATAGGCTAATATGGAATAGTCTGATTTACCCCCAAACAATAAACATTTAATAAAACCAAATGTACCAATTATTAAACAATTGAACTAAATAAAGAAAATTCTTATAAAAAAATAAGTTAATTCGTATTTCATATAAAAAATAATTGAACATGTTGATCCTTTTTTTTTTGGTAATGAAGGAACCCGTAGCCAACCAAAGTTGCAATGGGTAAACCTACACTCTCGTACAATAGCTTGCAAATCATACGAGAAATGTAAACCCCACTAGCTAACCATGTGTGACAAGTTCCACCTACCGACCTTTGACGGGGATTCGAACCTGGGACAATTGAAATAGGCTCACTTGCTCCAACCTCTAGGCCATCCCTTGGGGGACTGGCCGTATTGATCTTGAATGAATAACGACATGGAACATGGTTTTGATAATGAAATCGAACTATTTACTAATCTTAACGAAATTAAATTGGGAGGAATTACAAGATTATATATCATAAAACTTTATTTATTTATTGCTTCGAAATACAAAATTACCCTTTTTTAGTCAAACTTTACATTCAAAAACTACAAAATTTGCTTATTTTTAAAGTGGGAAATTTACAGTTTTTACCTCTCAGTTTGCACCGATTTCACTTTTGGTCTCATGTTCATGTTTCAATAATTTAATATTTTTGATCAATTTACCGTTAGTCCGTCAATTAGCCAGTGTTGCCACATGCTTGATTCTGTTATTAGTAACGGAAAATTGATGGAGATGACTAAAATAGTTGAATTTTTAAAATATGAGGAACCAAATGTGGTTTTTGTGAACATGGAGAACCAAATGTCAAACCGTTGCAAAATTGAGGGATGAAATTTGTATTTTTCCCTTTTAAAACTAGTATTTTAATAAGTATGCACAAAACCAATGAAATTGGTTATATTTTGTAGCTTTAACAAAATTAATCAATAATGAATTAGAATATTATAACTACAACTATTACATTCATTTATACGTTCCACTAATTTACTCAAAGTGATTTCATTTTACGTAGCTTGTATTTTTCCACCATATCATAAAATATGAATCTTAAATTTAAGATACAAACATAGGGGAAAATACAAATTTCACCCCTAAAGTTTACACTAATTTCACATTTGGTCCCCCATGTTCGCAAAAAACACATTTCGTCACTCATGTTTCAAAAATTCAACACTTTGTCATTTTCGTTAATTTTTCGTCAGTAATAACGGGATCAAGCATGTGTCCAATTTTTTATTAACTGACGGACTAACGATAAAATTGATGGAAAGAACCAAAAGTGTTCAATTATTAAAACATGAGGTACCAAATGTGTTTTCCATGAACATGGAGGACCAAATGTAAAATCGGTATAAACTTGAGGGATCACAAGTGCAAATTTCTATATAAAAACATGACAAATCATTCACAACCTCCTCACCAATTAAGACCATTTCAATACTAACAAGTATTTTCCAATCATGGGCCATGAATATGAAGTTCATTATGGAATTTAAAAATAAAACAAGTAACTCTAGACAAAAAAAAAATAAAAATACAAAGATGACGATGAGACTTTAAACATTCATACTAAATTGTAATTAATATAAAGTTAATGTTTTCTTTTTACACAACACTCCTTTATAAAATTTCTATAACAAAATACGAACTTGTTTGAATTCAATAGTTCCCACTCGAGAACTGACAATGACCACAAAATAGAGGTAAAAAAAGATCTTGCAAATGGAGATTTGGCTAAATAGAAGTCGGATAATTTTTATTAACTCTATCTCGTATAATCTGACTTACTTAATAAAACATCTGACCTCAATATGTTATATTATATTTTATTGTCTTTTAGAATTCGAAAAATATAAAAATTAATTTGTTCAACCTTGCAAATAAATAAATGCAATAATTTTATTCTTACAACTTTACAAGATTTGAAAATCTTATTATCATAACAATTCAACAATTCACTATTAAGACGGATTAAATAGCTGTCGTAATTAAGTCGTGTCTATCCCACCTAGTGAAATTTTGAATTATTTCTATATTAGCATTTGACAACGAGTAATTCATAGCATCAAAATCAAGATTAATTCCATTTATTTAGTATAAATAAATAATCGGAAGTGTAAAAAATCATATACATGTAATATTGCCTCATAGGATTTTCAATAAATTTATGCACACTTTTTCACTTATTTTTGTCAATTTTGCTTCATACACGTATATCTTAGGCTTTAGAAACAAGGATTAATATTTTTTGCCCATTTTGCCTCTACCTTTCACAACCCTAATTTCACCCTTGTGGACTCATTTCAAAGGTCTCACTTATCTATATATTGAATGCAATTGTGCCTCTGACACTTCACAGCTCATCACACACACAAGAGTAAAAGGCATAAAAAAATATTTTGTTACATTTTTGTGAACAAAAGAGAGAAGGTGAAAAAAACACACAGTTTGAATCAAAAGTAAAACTTGAAGAAATGGAGAGAGGAGGAAGCTCAAACATAGAACATAAGTACACCAGAAGAGCAGGCACATCTGGTAAAAATTACACTCCTGTTTCCTAATATTTTGTTTTTCAGATTAAATCTATATGAACAATGTGCATCGTTTTGTGCTTTATTTTTATGTTCACGTTTCTTATTTGTCGTAGTAAAAAATACGTGTTAATTGGTTGGATCTAGTTTTTTGATAATCGATCTTTTACTTGCACATTTGTGCGATTTAAGTTCGCAAATCTTTTTGATGCTTCACAGATCTCCTTGCGTGAATTGGGTAAAAGAATGATTTTTTTTTCTCGCTTTCGTATATCATTCTATTCCGATTTCTTGTATGTTTGACGAGTAAAGTTTTTTAATTTTTATGGTACTCTTAAAAAATCCACAAATCGGTCTTCTATTAGAGAATTGGTGTGGTTCAAGTTCGTAAAAAAATTTCATGGTTCAGGGATCTCCTTGCGTGAATTGTATAAAAAATGATTTAATTTATTTTTGTCGTTTTTGTGTAGCACATTCTATTCAGATTTCTTTTATGTTTAACATCTTTAACTTTTTATGATATTTTGATTTTTTTTGTCTAGCATAGAACAAACGTTAATTAAAAAAACAAAATTGTTCATGTAATGATTGGATTTCAATTTTCCTCGTTTCATCTTAATTTCTTTTTATTTTTCAAACTAATCCAATGCATTGTAATTAGTATTTTAATATATTCAATCAACTTTTTTTTTTCATAATTAAGAATAATTCTTTATTTTATTACAAAATAAATGTGATTCTATACGGATAAAATCAGAAAGGGTTCTAATTAATGTGGTTAAATTTGGTTGTAATAAATAGGGGAAATTAATTCAATATTATCCTCATATTGTTTGTCAATTCGATGAATATTTATTTTATATATGTATTATATAACTGTATTTCATTTATCGATAAACGGTGTATGTATATTAATGACGTCATATATACAGTTATTTCAAATAAAATAAAACATAAATTGCAATATAAAATATAATAGAATATCACAGTGTGTGAGAGATTAGTGCAATAAAAGTGAGTTTTTTGTACGTGACTTTTACATAATTTGTTTGTTGTTAGTTATTGGACAAAAATCAAACCACTTCATAAGTTCGTCATACCTATATGCTCTGCTTTTTGTACACAATCACGATAATAAAAGATGGTCATATATAAAACATGAACAACAAGTAACAGAAAATTGGCTACTCTATTTTATACATATTTTTTTGAATAAGTTCGAGTTTTTAAATTTATTTTGCTTTTATAGATTTGAAATTTTTTTTTTTCTTTATTGCATTGCATATGTCGATCCTATATCGCATCCCTCTATATTATGTCATTATTACATTGTCATGTGTATATTTTATTTACAAATTTAAATATATCATTTCAGGCATTGTCATTAGGGAAGGGGGCGTCCCCAACGTCGTCGCCACCGCCACCAATGTTGTCAACATCCCGGACGCCCCAACCAATGCCACGCCCGGAGAGGTGAACCAAGAGCAACACCAAGGCGTCAAAAGAGAGGCAGACCAATACATGCCGACAACAAATATCGCTCGCATCATGCGGTGCGTCCTCCCCGACCACGTTAAAATCGCCGACGATGCAAAGGAGGCCATCCAAGTGTGCGTCTCCGAGTTCATCGACTTCATTACTGCTGAGGCGAACAACCGGTGCCACCGCGACTACCGAAAAACCGTCACTCCGGAGGACGTGCTTGCGGCAATGACGTCGTTGGGTTTCGGCGACTACATAGATCCCCTCATCGTTTTCCTCAATAAGCATCGAGCCCAGCAGGACCTCGAGCGAGGCTCCATGACTCAGTTGGGGCAGTTTGTTAGGCGTGACGACGATAATGGTGGCTTCGTTAACCATCAGCAGCCGCAAGGTGCTCATATGGTGCGGTCGCCACCAGCACCAGCATCACTGGCGGCGCCGACGATGGGGTATTATGTCCCCTTGCCGCCGCATGTTGTTGGCACGATGGAAGATGGGGAAGAATTAGGTGGATCGACGAGAGCCATCAATGCATATATGTCGTGCAATTATGGTCGTGGAGAAGGCTCCTCTGAAAGCCCAGAGTTTGATCCATTTCAGAAGTTTTAATTAATACAAATGTATTGTGATATAAATGGACTAAAACATCATAGACAAATTAAATTCTATTTTCTATGGGTACCTTTTTATTTTATTTTATTATTATTATCATTTTTATGGATTGTTAGAGCTTTTTGGTTGCATTCAAAAATTTCATAGATTGTTTGAAATTAATATTTTGTAATATTCATTGATTGTATTATATATTTGTTTTCTTTTATAAAAACACGACTATACAATATAGTCAATATCGTGATACAATCAAGTTTTTTACGATATAACTCAACAATCAGCGTATTTATTAATCGTTCGTAAATATCATTCGATATCGCGATATCGACATTTATGATATTTTTTGGGTGGTTATTTGTGCGATTTCATCATAATTTGAGGTGATTTTGTCCGATTTCATCATATATGAGGAATTTGTGCGTTTTTTTCCATCAAATTTTGTGTGATTTATGTGATTTTCATCACATTTTTATTTATTTATGAATATTATCTTTTTTTTTCTCAACACAACAAGCCAAAATAAATAGTTTCTGTAAATTCTAATATTGTCCCAATAAAAACCAACAAATTTGGTCAACATTATACAATCATAAATAATCTATATCAGCAATTTCTAACAACTATGATTTTTGTCTGATTTAACGGTTTAAATAATGTTGAAATTTGAATGTAGATCAGTTTGAAACGAGTGGTTTGACTCCAAATTATAAAATTTTACAATTTTGTTGTATTTAATTTATCTTATTGTATTTAATTTATCTTATGTATAATCAAACACATCAGTTCCTTAACAATCATTTTAGCTAACTTTAGAACAATGATTGTTGAATGACATGTTTCCAAATACAAATATTATCCATAAAATAAAATAAAGAATCTCATGCAATATCTCTGGTGGTTGTTTGGATCATATCTCTGGTGGTTGTGCCATGCAATATACTCTTTCGCCAGGGGATAAGGATTAACATACTCCTTATGGTGAATGGCTGAAAGTTATTTCACTGGCGAAGGCGATAGTCCGACAAGCGAAGAGTGTTGACCGGGGTGGGGTGAAACTACCTCCGGTGGATGTTGGATCTTCATCACAGAGACCCGAGAAATCTGGGCCTCCGGCGACGGGATTCATGGGAATGGTGGCGGAATATTTGCACCTAGATAGGAAAAATTGGTTTTGTCGTATAATCAAGAATCCCTACAAATCATGGATAATTTTCTTTTGGCAGACAACTCCCAAAATCAGAGCATCATTACTTTTTCTACGGGGAGAGAGAAGATCATGAAAGATGATATTACGGATTAACAATCAAACATTAATTGAAAATATTCATTTGGTCAAAGTGAGCCCTCCTTGGGCCTAATTAATACATCTGGGGCCATGTTTTCTGTTGAACACAGGAAAGAGAAGAATAATTCTTGTATGTTTTATTAACCATTTATAGAGGTACAAGGAAAATAAATAATATCCATAAAATCTCGGGATTCAAAGATCTATGATTTTATACAAGTTATATTTAAGGGCAAATGGCAAATAGGCCCATGACAAGGGCACTTAATTAAAAGAGGGACATTCAACTTTTTTATCTTTCAAATAAATCCAGCCCATTCAAACTTATTTGCAAATAAGGAAAATCCTTTTTATATATACCAAAATTACCCCCAATTAATTGAAACCCAATTCAACTCCAATTTCATGATTTACACCCCAATTTAGCCAAATTTTATCAATAAACCAATTTTAACCCTAATTTTAATTTTGACCCCAATTTTGACTCGCCACCACTGGAGACCGGCGGTCTCCTACGTTGGCTTTTTTTTATTTTTTGAATTTTTTTTTTCCGTTAGGTCAACAACCGTTGACCGCCGAGTCTCCGGCGTTGACTTTTTGTTTTTTTTTTTTATAATTTTGTTTTTTCTTAAAAAAATATTAAATTAATATTACTGTCTTGGCTGCTAAATTACTGTCTCCAGCAGTTATTTAACTGTCGGAGACAGTAATTTAACTGTTAATTGACTTTTTTGTTTTTCAATTTTTTTTTAATTAATATTACTGTCTTCGATGCTAAATTACTGTCTCCAGCAGTTATTTAACTGTCGGAGACAGTGATTTAACTGTTAATTGACTTTTTTTTTTGTTAAATATTTTAATTAATATTACTGTATTCGTTGCGAAATTACTGTCTCCAGCAGTTATTTAACTGTCGGAGACAGTAATTTAACTGTTAATTGAATTTTTTATTCTTAAAAAAAATATTTTTAATTAATATTACTGTATTCGTTGCTAAATTACTGTCTCCATCAGTTATTTAACTGTCGGAGACGGTATTTTAACTGTTAATTGACTTTTTTTTTTTTTTTTGAAATTTTTTTTCTTAAAAAAATATTTTAATTAATATTACTGCCTTGGCTGCTAAATTACTGTCTCCAACAGTAATGTAACTGTCTTAAACAATAATATTACTGTTCGAGAAAATAATATTCATAATATTATTTTCCCAAACAGTAATATTACTGTCTGATACAGTAATTTAGTAGCCAATACAGTAATATTAATTAAAATATTTTTTTCTAAGAAAAAAAACTATCGACAAAAAAAAAGTCAACGCCAGAGACCGGCGGTCAACGGTGGTTGACCGACCGGAAAAAAAAATTCAGGAAAAAAAAAGTTTTCAAAAAAAAAAAAAAGTCAATGCCGGAATCTTGCCGGAAAAAAAAAATTCAGAAAAAAAATTATAAAAAAGTCAACGCCGGAATCTTGGCGAAAAAAAATTATTTTCTGAAAAAAAAAAATTGGGGGTTAATGTGATATATTTGTTTAAATGGGGTCAATGTGTAATATTAAGGAAGTTAGAGCATAATGGATGAAATTGATAAGAATTATATTATGGAGGGTATTTTAGACTAAAGACATGGGGGATGGGTTTAATTGAGAGACTTTTTTTTGTGGACCAATGTACATTTAAGTCCCATGTGATGGGTTTTTTTGTCATTTGCTCTATATTTAAAGTACATGAATTCGGAGGCATTGAATTCTTTCACTCGGTTATTAGGATGCTTCTAGCGTCAGATAGCTCAAAAACTGGCTGAGGTTAGATACCCCTAAATTACTATTCATTTTCAATAGATTAGATCTGAACCGTTGAATCAAAAAGTGATTTTGGGTTTCCTAGAAAAATGAATAAAATATTAATTTGAGAAATTACGCATCTACCCTTTTCACTTCAAATTATTTATTATATTAATATAAAATAGGCTAATATGGAATAGTCTGATTTACCCCCAAACAATAAACATTTAATCAAACCAAATGAACCAATTATTAAATAATTGAACTAAAGAAAGAAAATTCTTATAAAAAATAAGTTAATTCGTATTTCATATAAAAAATAATTGAACATGTTGATCTTTTTTTTTTGGTAATGAAGGAACCCGCAGCCAACCAAAGTTGCACTGGGTAAACCTACACTCTCGTACAATAGCTTGCAAATCATATGAGAAATGTAAACCCCACTAGCTAACCATGTGTGACAAGTTCCACCTACCGACCTTTGGCACGGGGATTCGAACCTGGGACAATTGAAATAGGCTCACTTGCTCCAACCTCTAGGCCATCCCTTGGGGGACTGAACGTATTGATCTTGAATGAATAACGACATGGAACATGGTTTTGATAATGAAATCGAACTATTTACTAATCTTAACGAAATTAAATTGGGAGGAATTACAAGATTATATATCATAAAACTTTATTTATTTATTGCTTCGAAATACAACATTAATTACCGTTTTTTAGTCAAACTTTACATTCAAAAACCACAAAATTTGCTTATTTTTAAAGTGGGAAATTTACAGTTTTTACCCCTTATTTTGCACCGATTTCACTTTTGGTCCCATGTTCATGTTTCAATAATTTAACATTTTTGGTCAATTTACCGTTAGTCCGTCAATTAGCCAGTGTTGCCACATGCTTGATTCTGTTATTAGTAACGGAAAATTGATGGAGAAGACTAAAATAGTTGAATTTTTAAAACATGAGTAACCAAATGTATTTTTTGTGAACATAGAGAACCAAATGTGAAACCGTTGCAAAATTGAGGGATGAAATTTGTATTTTTC
The DNA here is from genome assembly GCF_056151865.1 of Erythranthe guttata. NCBI lineage: Eukaryota > Viridiplantae > Streptophyta > Magnoliopsida > Lamiales > Phrymaceae > Erythranthe > Erythranthe guttata. Next base: position 10,570,901 of record NC_142537.1, read on the forward strand.
CCTTTTAAAACTAGTATTTTAATAAGTATGCACAAAACCAATAAAATTGGTTATATTTTATAGCTTTAACACAATTAATCAATATATTAAGTTGTATAATATAATGAATTAGAATATTATAACTACAACTATTACATTCATTTATACGTTCCACTAATTTACTCAAAGTGATTTCATTTTATGTAGCTTGTATTTTGCCACCATATTATAAAATATGAATCTTGAAGTTAAGATACAAACATAGGGGAAAATACAAATTTCACCCCTAAAGTTTACACTAATTTCACATTTGGTCCCCCATGTTCGCAAAAAACACATTTGGTCACTCATGTTTCAAAAATTCAACACTTTGTCATTTCTGTCAATTTTTCGTCAGTAATAACAGGATCAAGCATGTGTCCAATTTTTTCTTAACTGACGGACTAACGATAAAATTGATGGAAAGAACCAAAAGTGTTAAATTATTTAAACATGAGGTACCAAATGTGTTTTCCCTGAACATGGAGGACCAAATGTAAAATCGGTATAAACTTGAGGGATCACAAGTGCAAATTTCTATATAAAAACATGACAAATCATTCACAACCTCCTCATCAATTAAGACCATTTCAGTACTAACAAGTATTTTCCAATCATGGGCCATGGATATTAAGTTCATTATCGAATTTAAAAATAAAACAAGTAACTCTAGACAAAAAAAAGATACAAAGATGACGATGAGACTTTAAACATTCATACTAAATTGTAATTAATATAAAATTAATGTTTTCTTTTTACACAACACTCCTTTGTAAAATTTCTATAACAAAATACGAACTTGTTTGAATTCAATAGTTCCCACTCGAGAACTGACAAAGACCACAAAATAGAGGTAAAAAAAGATCTTGCAAATGGAGATTTGGCTATATCGAAGTCGGATAATTTTTATTAACTCTATCTCGTATAATCTGACTTAATAAAACATCTGACGTCAATATTTTATATTATATTTTATTGTCTATTAGAATTCGAAAAATATAAAAATTAATTTGTTCAACCTTGCAAATAAATAAATGCAATAATTTTATTCTTACAACTTTACAAGATTTGAAAATCTTATTATCATAACAATTCAACAATTCACTATTAAGACGGATTAAATAGCTGTCGTAATTAAGTCGTGTCTATCCCACCTAGTGAAATTTTGAATTATTTCTATATTAGCATTTGACGACGAGTAATTGGTAGCATCAAAATCAAGATTAATTCCATTTATTTAGTATAAATAAATAATCGGAAGTGTAAAAAATCATATACATGTAATATTGCCTCATAGGATTTTCAATAAATTTTTGCACACTTTTTCACTTATTTTTGTCAATTTTGCTTCATACACGTATATCTTAGGCTTTAGAAACAACAATTAATATTTTTTGCCCATTTTTCCTCTACCTTTCACAACCCTAATTTCACCCTTGTGGACTCATTTCAAAGGTCTCACTTATCTATATATTGAATGCAATTGTGCCTCTGACACTTCACAGCTCATCACACACACAAGAGTAAAAGGCATAAAAAAAATATTTTGTTACATTTGTGTGAACAAAAGAGAGAAGGTGAAAAAAACATACAGTTTGAATCAAAAGTAAAACTTTAAGAAATGGAGAGAGGAGGAAGCTCAAACATAGAACATAAGTACACCAGAAGAGCAGGCACATCTGGTAAAAATTACACTCCTGTTTCCTAATATTTTGTTTTTAAGATTAAATCTATATGAACAATGTGCATAGATTTGTGTTTTATTTTTATGTTCACGTTTCTTATTTGTCGTAGTAAAAAATACGTGTTAATTGGTTGGAAATAGTTTTTTGATAATCGATCTTTTACTTGCACATTTGTGCGATTTAAGTTCGCAAATCTTTTTGATGCTTCACAGATCTCCTTGCGTGAATTGGGTAAAAGAATGATTTTTTTTCTCGCTTTCGTATATCATTCTATTCCGATTTCTTGTATGTTTGACGAGTAAAGTTTTTTAATTTTTATGGTACTCTTTTAAAAAAATCCACAAATCGTTCTTCTATTAGCGAATTGGTGTGGTTCAAGTTCGTAAATTTTTTTCATGCTTCAGGGATCTCCTTGTGTGAATTGTATAAAAAATGATTTTATTTATTTTTGTCGTTTTTGTGTAGCACATTCTATTCAGATTTCGTTTATATTTAACATCTTTTACTTTTTATGATATTTTGAATTTTTTTTGTCTAGGATAGAACAAACGTTAATTAAAAAAACAAAATTGTTCATGTAATGATTGGATTTCAATTTTCCTCATTTCATCTTAATTTCTTTTTCTTTTTCAAAATAATCCAATGCATTGTAATTAGTATTTTAATATATTCAATCAACTTTTTTTTCATAATAAAGAGTAATTCTTTATTTTATTACAAAACAAATGTGATTCTATACGGATAAAATCAGAAAGGGTTCTAATTAATGTGGTTAAAATTGGTTGTAATAAAATTGATACAATATAATCCTCATATTTTTTGTCAATTCGATGAATATTTATTTTATATATGTATTATATAATTGTATTTCATTTATCGATAAACGGTGTATGTATATTAATGACATCATATATACAGTTATTTCAAATAAAATAAAACATAAATTGCAATATAAAATATAATAGAATATCACAGTGTGTGAGAGATTAGTGCAATAAAAGTGAGTTTTTTGTACGTGACTTTTACATAATTTGTTTGTTGTTAGTTATTGGACAAAAATCAAACCACTTCATAAGTTCGTCATACCTATATGCTCTGCTTTTTGTACACAATCACGATAATAAAAGATGGTCATATATAAAACATGAACAACAAGTAACAGAAAATTGGCTACTCAATTTTATACATATTTTTTTGAATAAGTTCGAGTTTTTAAATTTATTTTGCTTTTATAGATTTGAAAAATATTATTTTTTTTCTTTATTGCATTGCATATGTCGATCCTATATCGCATCCCTCTATATTATGTCATTATTACATTGTCATGTGTATATTTTATTTACAAATTTAAATATATCATTTCAGGCATTGTCATTAGGGAAGGGGGCGTCCCCAACGTCGTCGCCACCGCCACCAATGTTGTCAACATCCCGGACGCCCCAACCAATGCCACGCCCGGAGAGGTGAACCAAGAGCAACACCAAGGCGTCAAAAGAGAGGCAGACCAATACATGCCGACAACAAATATCGCTCGCATCATGCGGTGCGTCCTCCCCGACCACGTTAAAATCGCCGACGATGCAAAGGAGGCCATCCAAGTGTGCGTCTCCGAGTTCATCGACTTCATTACTGCTGAGGCGAACAACCGGTGCCACCGCGACTACCGAAAAACCGTCACTCCGGAGGACGTGCTTGCGGCAATGACGTCGTTGGGTTTCGGCGACTACATAGATCCCCTCATCGTTTTCCTCAATAAGCATCGAGCCCAGCAGGACCTCGAGCGAGGCTCCATGACTCAGTTGGGGCAGTTTGTTAGGCGTGACGACGATAATGGTGGCTTCGTTAACCATCAGCAGCCGCAAGGTGCTCATATGGTGCGGTCGCCACCAGCACCAGCATCACTGGCGGCGCCGACGATGGGGTATTATGTCCCCTTGCCGCCGCATGTTGCTGGCACGATGGAAGATGGGGAAGAATTAGGTGGATCGACGAGAGCCATCAATGCATATATGTCGTGCAATTATGGTCGTGGAGAAGGCTCCTCTGAAAGCCCCGAGTTTGATCCATTTCAGAAGTTTTAATTAATGCAAATGTATTGTGATATAAATGCACTAAAACATCATAGACAAATTAAATTCTATTTTCTATGGATACCTTTTTATTTTATTTTACTATTATTATCATTGTTATGGATTGTTAGAGCTTTTTGGTTGCATTCAAAAATTTCATAGATTGTTTGAAATTGATATTTTGTAATATTCATTGATTGCATTATATATTTGTTTTCTTTTATAAAAACACGACTATACAATATAGTCAATATCGTGATACAATCAAGTTTTTTATTGAAACGATATAACTCAACAATCAGCGTATTTATTAATCGTTCGTAAATAACGGTAAATATCATTCGATATCGCGATATCGACATTTATGATATTTTTTGGGTGGTTATTTGTGCGATTTCATCATAATTTGAGGTGATTTTGTCCGATTTCATCATAGATGAGGAATTTGTGCGTTTTTTTCAATCACATTTTGTGTGATTTATGTGATTTTCATCACATTTTTATTTATTTATGAATATTATCTTTTTTTTCTCAACACAACAAGCCAAAATAAATAGTTTCTGTAAATTCTAATATTGTCCCAATAAAAACCAACAAATTTGGTCAACATTATACAATCATAAATAATCTATATCAGCAATTTCTAACAACTATGATTTTTGTCTGATTTAACGGTTTAAATAATGTTGAAATTTGAATGTAGATCAGTTTGAAACAAGTGGTTTGACTCCAAATTATAAAATTTTACAATTTTGTTGTATTTAATTTATCTTATTGTATTTAATTTATCTTATGTATAATCAAACACATCAGTTCCTTTTTAGCTAACTTTAGAACAATGATTGTTGAATGACATGTTTCCAAATACAAATATTATCCATAAAATAAAATAAAGAATCTCATGCAATATCTCTGGTGGTTGTTTGGATCATATCTCTGGTGGTTGTGCCATGCAATATACTCTTTCGCCAGGGGATAAGGATTAACATACTCCTTATGGTGAATGGTTGAAAGCTATTTCAATGGCGAAGGCGATAGTCCGACAAGCGAAGAGTGTTGATCGGGGTGGGGTGAAACTACCTCCGGTGGATGTTGGATCTTCATCACAGAGACCCGAGAAATTTAGGCCTCCGGCGACGGGATTCATGGGAATGGTGGCGGAATATTTGCACCTAGATAGGAAAAATTGGTTTTGTCGTATAATCAAGAATCCCTACAAATCATGGATAATTTTCTTTTGGCAGAAAACTCCCAAAATCAGAGCATCATTACTTTTTCGACGGGGAGAGAGAAGATCATGAAAGATGATATTACTGATTGGCAACAATCAAACGTTAATTGAAAATATTCATTTGGTCAAAGTGACCCCTCCTTGGGCCTAATTAATACATCTGGGGCCATGTTTTCTGTTGAACACGGGAAAGAGAAGAATAATTCTTGTATGTTTTATTAACCATTTATAGAGGTACAAGGAAAATAAATAATATCCATACAATCTCAGGATCTATACAAATCTTCTCGGCTAATAGTCCCCTCAAGTTGGTGAGTAGATGTTTATCATGCCCAACTTGTCTATCACGTTGTGAAATTCTTTGCCCGATACTGCCTTGGTGAGGACATCAGCGAGTTGACTAGCAGATTTGACAAACAGAAAACATATGACTGTTTGATCGAGTTTTTGTTTGATACAATGACGATCTATTTCAAGATGCTTAGTTCGATCACGCTGAACAAGATTATGTTCAATTTGAATTGCTGCCTTGTTATCACAATACAACTTCATAGGGACTTTATATTCTACCCCTAATTTTTTTACGACGCTCTTGATCTTAACAATTCACATAAATCTTGAGCCATTCCTCGGAACTCCGCCTCTGCACTAGATCGTGCTACGACTTCTGTTTTTTACTTCTCAGTAACCAGATTTTCTTCCGCAAAGGTTAGATAGCCAGATGTGGACCTCCTCGTTGTTTGATCTCCCACCCAATCTGCATCAGTATAACCTTCAACATTTAAGACATCATTCTTCGAGTACAATAAACCCTTGCCAGAATTACCTTTAAGATATCTCAAAATTCTATTGACCGCTTCCATTTCCCTTGTTTGGTTCATGCATAAATTGGCTCACGATACTTACGGCGTATGTTATATCAGGTCTGGTATGTGTTAGATAAATGAGTCTGCCCATAAGCCTTTGATACCGAGTTGCCGCACTCGTTTCGACCGGTTACTTACGAGTACCTTGGGACTACCGACCCGTTCGAACACCTCTGTAGGTTCAACAACACTTCAACATTGCACCGATTCACCGACGGGGTAAAGTGCAGGGTCTTTCCAATCACGTTAGCGGGCGCCGCCCAAACTTGATTCAGCCAACTGTAAACCACCACGGTTAGCGGATTCGATCAATTGAGTTCCTAATTCACGGATCACTTTGCAAGCTCAAAGAAGCAGAAAAGAAGCACCCTAACTTTGTTCGTGGTTAAGCAAAGGGAGGGAGAGTACTTGCGAAGCTTCATCAAGCGGTTCATTGCGGCTACCCTAAAAGTACCAATCACTTCGGAGGAGGTCCTGATCAATGCCCTCGCCCAGGGATTGCGTGCGGGAGAATTCTTCACCTCACTCTCTAAAAAGCCTCCTCTCTCCTTCAATGTTTTGCTAAAAAAGGCAGAACGGTACATGAACGCAGAAGAAGCAGAGCATAACAAATTTGGTGAGGCCAAAGACGGAGGCGAGAGAAGAAAGGAAAAGAAAGAGTATAAAATACACAGGTTGAATCAGTCGATTAAAAAAGAAGGACCAAGCGAGAGGCGAGTAGGACCTCATTTCGACAGTTATGTATAGTTAGTAGCACCGCCAGGCGAGATATTGGTAGACATAGAGAATCACTGAAAGCTAAAATGGCCGTGCACTTATGCGGAGGTACCAAAGAGAAGCCCTACGCTGGGAAGCTTTTGTCATTTCCACTACGATTATGGTCACACTACTAATGAGTGCCAGCATCTTCGGGATGAAATCCAAAGGTTGATACGCGCGAAAAATCTACTAGAGTTCGTAAAGGATGGGAATTCGTGCCCGCAACTGGTCCCTGCTCGGCGTGCGAACGAACCTCGAAAGGAACCAGTAAGAGAAAAGCAAAAAAGCAAAACGACATGAAGGACCACGTGCCACAGGATAATTTCATAAGCATGCATGATTCTGGGAGGACCATCGGGTGAAGATTGCATTAGGGCACGGCAGGCAAACCTTCGGCAGCTGTGAGAGATGAAGGAGTTATTCGGAGAAATGGAAGAGGCAGACAGGGTGATTCGTGCGCACCTTCGGCGTTTATACGAGATGGAGGCTCAGCTTGAAGAGGTGCAAAGAGTCTCACGTGTCCCCCTCATCCTTTTCTGTCAGCTAGACCAAGAAGCAATCAGCAACCCCACTCTGATGCACTGGTAATTACGGTTATGGTGGCCAATTTTGACATCGCTAAAATACTGGTGGACACCGGCAGTTCCGACGACATCATATACTACGAGTGTTTCAATAAAATAAACATGAACTTCAAGTTAAAATATGTGGAGACGAATCTATAAGATTCTCTGAAGAATCAGTGCGTTCAGTATGAGAGGTATGCCTCCCCATTTCCCTTGGAATGGAGCCAACGCGAGCTACGCGGTCGGTGAATTTCTTGGTTCTGTATGCGCCTTCTATATACAATATCATACTGGGTCGGCCTTCCATGAACTTATTTCAGGACGTTGTCTCGACATATCATATGAAGTTAACATTTCCCGTTCTGGATCAAATCGGAGAAGTTCAAGCGGATCAAGAATCCTCTAGAAGTTGCTATTATGACGCGAATAGGAAATATAGATGTTATTCGAACCGGAAAAGCGAGTAGCAACCGGGGAAAAGAGGACCAAAGGCCGGAGGTGGACCCGACAAAGGAGGAGGCTCATGTTTAGCCAATGGAGGAGTTAATGGTAATCCAGCTTTGTGAAAAGGACGCGTCTCGCACCACCAGAATAGGAGGCAATATGGATGCAGTCGTATCAGAGCAACTAACAAATTTCTTGCGGAACAATCAAGATGTGTTCGCCTTCTCGCCCCCGGATCTGGGGAGTATTGACGAGCAACTGGTTGTGCATAAGTTGAACATAAAACAAAACGCGAAGCCAATAAAACAAAAGCGACAACATTTCGGATCAGAAAAGGAAAAAATAATACATGAGGAGGTACGTAAGTTATTAATAGCGGGACATATTCGGGAAATTCGTTTTCCTACTTAGTTGTCCAACGCAGTGTTAGTCAAGAAGGGGGAAGCCAAGTGGCAAATGTGCATTGACTTCAGAGACTTCAACAAGCATGCCCAAAAGATTACTATATGTTGCCCCCGAATAGACCAGCTTGTGGATTAAACTGCCGGTTGCGAGATGTTGAGTATGATGGATGCCTCTCAAGTGTATCGTCAGATTCCCTTAAGCCGAGAAGACCAAGCTAAAGTAAGCTTCATCACTTCCACAAGAACTTACTGCAACCACTTCTTATCTTTTGCAGAGGTAGTATGATGTTTTGTGGCATGTAATGATTGCAACTTTGGGCAATATTTTGCTGTGTGGCCAAGTGTGTCACAAAATTGGAACTTGGAAATTGATATTATTTAGAGGCTTGACTTGGCCAGTGAAACCACGCCGAGAAGTGTCGTCGTTCGTATTACGTGAATTCCCAAAAGATTTAGATTGGGTGCAGTTGGCTGTGGTGACGAGAGATTGAGCAGCGGAGTCCATTCTCCCTTTCGTGTGCGACTAGCAGATCATGCACGGCTGATTCTCGGAACAGGATGGGAGCGATGTTCTCACGGTATTCAGGTCCGAGGCCATTCAGGATATAGAGTGTGAGATCGGCGGCTCAAATTGGAGTGTCAATGAGGGCAATTTCATCAGTGAGAACCTTGACAGTGTGAAGATACTCCGTAACAGACCGGGAACCACGCTGGGACATGGTGAGCTCCTCCTTTAATTGCATAACACGAGTCCTGGAGCGATTGGCTTAAAGTTTGATCAATTTTGTCCAAGCAACATGAGAAGTAGGCGCTCGGGCAATCAGCGCGCTGATTGTAGGTGAAACGGAGGCAAGGATGTTGTGAAGGAGGAGTGTATCTTGACGATCCAGTGATTGACAATGGATGCATCGAAAGATGTGGACATGATGGTTGGGCACTTGTGGTTCCGTCGACGTCACCCATAAGATCGTCTCCAATGAGTAAATATAGTTAATATGGCTGTCAACCACATCAATATTACTGTTTAGACGGGCCAAAAAATGTTGAAGAAAAAAAAAGTTCAAACAATTTAAAAAAAAAAAAAAAGTTCACGAAAGCTTAAGTTTGACGGAAAACTAACAGAAGCTACCCTCATAAACCACAAAGGGGGTATATGTTGATATTACAAGCGCGAGGGGTCATCAGCAAAAGTTTGTAACTAGAGGAGATTTAAGTGCTATTTACTAACTAATATTACTAGCAATGTTGTCTCCAAGAAAAAAATTCAACGAATATGAAGGTAAATCACAAAAAATATATATTTTGATTCACTAACACAATTATTTTTTGTATTACTTACATGTATATTTATTTTGCAGTATGTGCCTGTTATTTAATTCTCACACTGTGTTTCACGCGTATCCATGATTACTTATGAACAATGGAAAATGTGCACGTTACTCACAAGGTATTACCCAAGTGCTGGGGTGCTGTTTGTCAATTGCAAAAAATTGATTAACATTGGTTAATGAAATTACAGACAGTATGCTCTAATTATTTAACTAATTAATATACTTAATAATACTTTTCTATTAAGAAAATAGTACTATGACTTACTGAGTCAGCTGAGTTATGCCATGCAGACAAGAAGTTGATTTCTTGGTCATTTGGTTCTTTGTGGATTCATTTATGGCTGCGATCAGCAGCCACAACAGCCACTTTTCCAATCAAACTGAAAATTCAATTAAATTAAATAAGATAAACAAAAATGATTTACTGATTATTTGTTTCTGTAAATAGATAATATAATATAATATAATATAATATAATACCCGTCACCATAATTGTAGATTTCATGGGACATTTTGAAGAAGAGCTCAGGCTTAAGCCCTTGATAGCAGTGGGGAAGCGGGGAAGCTAGTGTAGGGCCGAGGGGCCACGGCCCCCCTGCAAATTTTAAATTTATTTACTACTATACATGTATATATAATTTATATCTTTTTATATGATGGTTCTATAATTTTGAACAATTAAGTTTTATATAAAAATAAAATAAAAAATTTAATTAAAGAAAACAAAGAAGAATAATAAATAAGTCTAACATGTAGGATAAGGAAGATACGTGACATGGAACTAGGGCGAGTCTATTAATGGGCAAGGACGGAGTCAGACCTGTCCAATTTTTTATTATTTAGTCCACCCAAAATTCAGATTAATGCAAAAAATAAGGTCCTAAGTTTTCATTTCCTATCTTCTTCTAAAAAATATCCTATTTTTTTTCAAGGGCGCTGCCCCGGAACCCCTAAAATTTAAGTCCATCATGTAGCAATATCTTAAACTCCTCACTCTTGGAGCAGTTATTGTTCTTATTAATTTATTTATGTTAGTTTTTATGTATATTCCCCCGCCCCCCGCCCTTGGAGAAATCCTAGCTTCGCCACTGCTTGATAGTGTTGGTACTTATATACCGACGAGTTTTTGCCGCCGTTCACCTATAGAGGCAGCAAAAATGCAGAAATTGTAACCACAGTGGGTTAAATGCTATTTACTAAAAAATAAAATCATATATTTTTATCATTTATGAAATACTCTAGGTAGTTTTGTAACTTTCACATATTTTTTTATTTCTTACTTTTTTAAAAACGTATAATATTTCTGCAAATTTTATAATATCCAAAGATTTCTCTATGTATTTTTCATTTAAGACAACAAGAATCTAGCATTTCATATTAGTCGTTTTATTAAATAACCATTGCAAGCAACACAGACACGATTGCCAACTATTACAAACACAATTATTAAAGTTACATAATGATAATAACAATAAGAAGTAGAAGACTTAAATAAACACATTATTGGTGAACCATTAAGTAAGTTAGGTGTTGAACTTTAAACCGGAGCCCTGGAATTTGATCTCCATGAGCTTGTTCATGCGTTCATTTTGTCAGATAATTTGTCGAATCTCCAACTTCTCCTTTCCTAAAGAATGAACTATTTTTAAGTACACCATCGTAAACATATCCATTCTTGTTTACCTCTAAGCTCTTCAAACTGTTAAAGCTGCATAGCCTTGAGATTTCTTCTATAAGGCCCTTTTCTTCTTCCTCCGACGAAAAAGGGCGCCCCAGAAACTTAGCAATCTTCTTTACATTAAATGATATATCATGTTTGAGTTCCTCATACGTTAGAAACAACACTTTAGCAGGATTCTCCAAATGTGCATTCTAGTATCCAACCATTTGCTCCCAAAAGGGCCCATACGGATGAGTTCCCTCACAAAACATATCGAAAGTCTCGTCTAGTCCAAGTGGGACTCCATCTTTTCCTAGCTTGTTTTCAAGAAAGAACTGGCGCTGAGAGATGAACTGGTCCAAAGGGTTTCTGCAGATGTAGATAATTTTACATTTTGATTCACGTATGGAATCAGAAAGGAATTTGAAAGGCGTGTGGGTCGAGAAGATTCTTTGAGTGTTATTCTAGATTCTTTGAGGATTTCCTTGGTCTGAATAAATATCATCCCATAGGAAAGGCACAAGTGTGTGAGGATGAATAGTGAGTAAAGGGCTTTGATCAACAGAATAAATATTGCGATTAACTAGGGAAAAAACGAGGGCTTTTAACTAGGTGGTTCCTGATTTAGGAAGACTTGCCAATAATATGTCGGAATCTTTGGCTTTGAAGTTCATTTGAGAATACAATTCTTCTCGGAAAAATAATATCGTATACCAAAATTTATGTATATTATTTGTTTTGTATACCAAAACAAATAATATACATAAATTATAATTGATTTATACATAAGTTTTAATCGACTGTTTTGCGTATTGATTTCGATTTGTATAAATCAATTACAATTTATGTATATTATTTGTTTTGTAAAAAATGGTGATTTTCGTTTTTATGTATTGTGTTTTTTTACTTTTAGTCGTCATTTTTTTAATCGACTATGCTTCATCGTAGTCTAATAATATACCTAATAGAGAACAAAGTTAAAAAACGAAATAAATAAATGGTTGATGAGATTCGGTTTTCGGGTTTTGGGTTTTGGGTTTCGGGTTTTTGGGTTTCGAGTTTCGGGTTTCGGGTTTCGGGTTTCGGGTTTTGGGTTTCGGGTTGTCGGGTTTTGGTTTCGGGGTTTTGAGTTTCGAATTTCGGGTTTCGAGTTTCGGGCAATGTTAATGAGGTGGCAGAGGCATAATTGAAAAAATGACTGGCTGAAATTAGGAGTGAACGTAACTTTTCTCAAATGTTGCAAAATAATTTGGGCATAGGGACTCCCTATTAAAAGAAGCATTGGACTATATAAAATAAGCGCTTTAAACAATAGACCAGCCTAATAATGAATGCTATGCATTAATTCTCTCAATAAGCGTTGACCTTTTTCAAAGAGAAAAAAAAAAATCAATGATTTATTCTTTTTATCTTACATGTTAGTCAGAAACAAAAAAAATGTAAAATAATATTAAGAAGAGATGATGTAATTATAATAAAATATTTAAAACAACTATTTACAGTACATTGTATGCACTTAGAAAAAATCAAAAAAAATATTGAAGGGGTATAAATGTTGTTTTGAAATTATTGATGTTCATTCTAATGTTAGATCACCTTAAGTAATTCATGTAGGATGAGTTGGAAGAGAAAAGAGGATCATTGACTCACGAGTTAGATGATTCTGAGAGGAGCTGCTATGAGTAGATTGTTGCATCCGAGACCTAGGGTCTGAGGTGGATGCATTATCCGTTGGCGGTGGAGGTGATTGTGCCACGGGTGGAGCCGCAGGGGGAGCGTTGATCCCGCTGCGGCGATGTATTGTGCCACTGCTTCAGTGACAGCACGAGCTGAAACCTCTATTATCATGTGTTGGAGGACCTCTTCGGTTATCTGAACCGTCCGAGGAGTTGGGAGGAGTTGATCATATTGAGTCCCCGGTGGGGCTCTTGAGGAGGGACATGTATTGGATCCCAAATACGGGGATGGGGGAGTGGCAAGCCAGAGCCATAATGATGTCTAAAGGTCATCCTGCATGCTACGTGATCTAGTATGCCTTTCCACAGACGGCGCAATTATGATGATGCTAATGTTAGATCACTTTAAGTAATTGAGGTAGGATGAACTGGGAGAGCAAAGTGGATCACTAGCTCACGAATTACATGGTTCTGAGATACATGTGATCAGAGAATACGTAAACTAGATCGGGGGTGGATCCGGCAGAAACCCCTCCAACGCTCAAGTCAGACGTGCGGATAGGAGAAGTAGTTGAGAGAATACAAATTGTAGTATTTCTTAGATAATAGGGTGCCCCTTTAATAAATAAATTAAATCGTTATTTATACCTTGTCGATTGGGCTGGAGTTGGTTAATTGAGATTGTCGGGCCTAAACCTTATCTAAAGGTGATTGGGTCTTCGTTGTAGTGGGCTTCAAACATGGGCTTGTGGCCCAGTAAGTTAAAAAATTGTATGTCCATTGGGTTGACCCTATTAGGCAAACCTATTATTATTGGTACCAATAATCTAATGAGGTAAAACAGATAAGTGTTACACAGTTTATACTATACTACACCATGTGAAATATATCGGGTAAATCTTTACAATTTATAAGAACCTAAAAACACCCACACCTATATTGGTGTGTGTAGATCAATGACAAAAATTCAACCGGTATAACCTTCATGTAGCGTAGAAATTACTGTGTTACACATACCGTAGTTGAAATGAAGAAATGTATTTATTTCCACGTTTTTTGCCAAATAACTAAGAGAAACCTTTGTCATTAGTATAGATTATTCAATATTCATTTGAGACCTTCAAATTAAAGCCATATACGTTTCAGATAATACATATCGAAATTGATGAATTTTAAGAATTTCTTTTCCATTTTCTTTTTGAAATCCCACTCCAGTTCCATTTTAATTTTGGAATACTTAGCAAGACCCCCCATCTAGGAAATGTAGTCAAGGAAAATCCATATCTCAAAAGTAATTAGAGGAAACCACTCCCCCTTTAAAACAAACCTCCTAACAAATCTGAATTTTCTAATATACCCTTGAAGAACCATAATCTCATTTATCATTTATCTTCTTCTTTCCACGCCTCTCCTCTCATTTATTCTATGCTATTTTTTTCTCTTTTCAATATCCCACCCATATCTCTGGTTTTTTCTCTCTTGATATTGAGGCAAAGAACAAGAGTCGTCGGTGCTTCTAGAACGACACTCCTTCTCTTGATGATGGTTTTTTTCGCAGCGTGCTGCCGGAATGAGTGCGAGGAAGATGATTTTTTTCTCGATTGTTGCCAGAATCGGATATTGATGGGTAGTGGTTCTGCTTTGATTGGTAGTGCGGGTTGTGATTTACTTTTTACTTTATTTGTAATAAAAACCCGTCAAAATATCGAAGTGGGGTGGTGATGGTGGTGTGGCGGCGGTGTGGTGAAGATGGGGAGGCAGATCTAAAAAAATTTGGTAGATCGGGCAAAGGACAGTGCTGGTAGAGAAATTCGCGCACGCTAGACCCTTAATCGACTATGTTTTATGAATTCGATTAAGTTTATCGACTACGCTTTGGTAGTCGATTAAAGTGTTAATCGACTATTTTGGTAGTCGATTAAGGTTATGACTTTATATTTTAATTCATTTTTGGAGTTTTGAGTATTGATTCCGATTTGAATAAATCAATTACAATTTATGTATATCATTTGTTTTGTAAAAATAATGTTGATTTGTTATGTGGTTGGGCTTTTTTTAATTTTTAGTAGTCAATTCATTAATCGACTATGAAGCATAGTCGATTAATATACCAGATAGAGAAATTAAGTTAATAAATAAATAAAAAGATAATAAAAAATCAATGAAAAGAATTAAAAAATTATATAAAAACAAAAAAAAAAAAAAAAAAAAAAAAAAACGCTGATGAGGTAGCCGCATAGTGCGTGATACTGTTGATGAGGTGGCATTGGCATAATTGGAAAAATGGCTGGCTATAAGTACAAGTGGAGTTTTCTCAAATGGTGCCAAAATAGTTTGGGTCTCTCCCCATTAAAAGAATTATTGAGGATTATATCAAACTAGTATCTCACCCTTGCGATACACGGGATTCTAAGATTATAAAGTATTAATCTAAAAAAATCAACGAACTAATACTAATACTAACATTAATACCAATATCAATACCAATACCAATACCAATACCAATACCAATATCAATATCAATATCAATACCAATACCAATATCAATACCAATATCAAAACAAATATCATTATCAATACAATACCAATGCCAATGCCAAAACAAATATCAATACCAATACAAGTACCGATACAATACTATTACCAATACCAATACCATGCCGGATGGATAGGTGGTAGAGGACTATTCGCGACCAAATTAACAAGCATGAAATGTTTGTTGTGCAATCACAACAATCATACATGATAAGTCATGTTTTTAAATAATTTCATATTGAACTAATATTATTAATATTACTATTGCAATTAGTATAAGTATAAATATAAATACTAGAATTAGTATTAGTATTACGATTAAGATTAACATACTAGAATTCTGATAGGATCAAAGTCATGATCAATATTAAGATTAGGTTTAGAATTAAGACCAGGATCATGATTATAATTCGGATCAGGATCATGATCACAATTTAGATTAAGATTAGTATATAGGAAATATTGGGACTTGGATTACATTTTAGGATTAACATTAGCATTAACATTAGTCGATTAGTATTACTATTAGCATAATAGTATTAGTATATTAACATTAGTATTAGTATTAGCATTGACATTAGCATATTAGTATTACCATTATTATATTAGTATTATAATTAGCATTAGTATATTAGGGGCCAAGGGATGGGGGGCCCTGGGGCAAGGGATTTCGCTTTTTTTTTTTTTGTTACAAGTATTAGTATATTAGGATTAAAATTAATTTACCATTAGTATATTAGGGTGGATATTAATGTTACTATTAGTATTACTGCATTAGTATTTTGATCAACATTAAGATTACGATCAAGATTGAGATCGAGATAATCATTAAGATTATGATCAAGATTAGGATTTTTTATCACGATTATGATTACGATTAGAATTATAATTAGAATTTAGATTATGACTATGACCGAGATTAGGACTATAATTAGCATTGGCATTAACCTTTTATGATTAGCATTAGTATTAATATTATCATATTACTATTAACACTGGCATATTAGTATAAGCATTAGCATATTAGGATTTGTATTAGCAAATGGCATTAGGATATATTAGTATTAGCATTACCATATTATAGTTATAATAAACATTAGCATATAAGTTTGAACATTAAATTACCATCAGCATATATTAGCATTAGTATTAGTATTACAATTAGGATTAGGAATAGTATTTAGATCATAATGATGATCAAGATTAGTATTAGAATTAGTATTAGGATTAAGATTAGTATTAATAATATGATTAACATTAGGATTACAATTAGTATCAGTATCAGGATTACGGTTCGATTATAATTATGATTAGGCCTACCATAGAGATTAGGATTAACATTAGAATTAGGATTCTGATTAGGATCAGAATTACGATCAACATTAGAATTAGGATCAGGATCATAGTCATGATTAAGATTAAAATTATAATTAAGATTGTGATTAGGAATAAGATTATGATTATGATTTATAATAGAATTATAATTAGGATTAACATTAGCATTAACATATAAATTTAGTATATCAAGATTAGTTTTAGTATTGGCATTAGCATATTAGTATTACCATTAGCATATATTAGTTTTCAAAATTAAAATTAGGATTATGATTATTATTAGTATTAGGATTAGGATTATGATAACGATTAAGATACGGATAGAGATTATAATTAGTATTAAGATTGAGATTAGTATTAACATTACGATGGAAGATTAAAATTAGCATTAGCATTAACATTATGATTAAGATTAGTATTAATATTATGATTAGGATTATAATTAGGATTAACATTAGCATTAAGATAGTATTCGGATTAGCATTAACAAATCAACATTTCCATTAGGATTATGATTAATATACTAGGAATAGCATTAGCATATAAGGATTAATATTAATATTAGTATTAGCATTCACATTAGCATTAGCATAGACGATAGCATTAACATTAACAAATTACGATTATCGTTATAATTAGTATTAATATTAGTATTAGCATTCACATTAGTATAAAGATGATCATTAGCATTACCATTTGTATTAGGCTATTAGCATTGGCATCCATATTAGCATCAACATTAGAATTAGCCTTAGTATTAGCATTAGCATTTTACAATTAGTATTAGGATGATGATTATGATAAGGATTTGAATTAGTATTAATATTAGGATTGTGATTAGGATTAATATTAGTTTCGCATTAGCTTTAGCATTAAGATTGGTATCAACATTAGTATTATAATTAGGAGAAGCATTAATATTAATAATAACATTAGCATTCCCATTAGTATATTGGGATTAGCATAAATATATTAGGATTAGTATATTAGAGCATCCCCAGTGGGGCTCTCCAAATACATTTTTGTGTCAGAAAATTAGTGGAGAATGATCTAAGACATTAATATCATTATTACCACCTGCCATGCCAAAAAATGAATGCCAAATCCAAAGGTCTTGGGATGCAACTGCTTCTAGAATTAAAGTCGGTTTATGATGGCGGCCTCTATGTGTGCCATGCCAAGCAGTTAGACAATTTTTCCATTCCCAATGCATACAATCTAAAGAACCAAGCATACCTGGAAATCCTCGCGATTCACCTTCTTGAAGTAAACGAGCAATATCATATTCGTTTGGTGAGCGCATGTATTGTTCCTCGTACAATTCAATTATCGAGGAACAAAATATCTTTAATGTCGTTGATGCAGTCGTCTCCCCAATCTTGAAATATTCATCACAATGATCTGCAGAAAATCCATAAGCAAGTATACGAAGTGCAACAGTTATTTTTTGAATAGAGGATAGACCATGGCGGCCAATAGCATCTCTCTTTCGGATGAAGTATGAGTTATGATTTTCAAGATCATTCGAGATACGAAGAAATAAATCTCTACGCATCCTAAAACGCCTGCGAAAAAAATCAGGTGGATAAGTGCAATTATCAGAAAAATAGTCATCCCATAATTGCTGATGACTTTTTTCACGATCACGATTAATATACCGTCGACGGGATGATTGGTCTGTATATGCTTGATGTATTATTGGAATACAATTAAGCATATTTTGAGTCTCTCTCCTCATACGAATGGAAAAAAGCTCTTCATCCTCTGAGGATGTGGATGAAGAACTTGATGATTGAAACAATGTTGACTCATCTTCTGGAAACCATCCAGATGAAGAAGCCATTCTATTTTTTATTTAATAGAACTTTACACATGAAGAAACTATTTATAATGAGTTTAAATTGGTTTGGATGGGGAACAAGGCCATGTGGAAAATCATGGAGTGAATTAATTTCTTGGGAACAAGCCATTTTTTTTTTTTGG
Organism: Erythranthe guttata; assembly: GCF_056151865.1. Classification (NCBI taxonomy): domain Eukaryota; kingdom Viridiplantae; phylum Streptophyta; class Magnoliopsida; order Lamiales; family Phrymaceae; genus Erythranthe; species Erythranthe guttata. The sequence continues at coordinate 10,589,463 of NC_142537.1, forward strand.
CAGGGATAAGATGAAGTGCTATCATAGTGGGTGAATTATTTTGTTGCAGAGATATGGTTGATAGTGATTAAATTGATTTTTTGCAGCGATAAGATATTGATTAAATTCATTTTTCGGGAAAAGTGTTATCATAGTGGCTGAATTATTTTGTTGCATAGATATTATTTTGTTGCAGAGATAATGGCTGAATTATTTTTCGTGAAAAGTGCCATGATTTTTGCAGGAATAAGATATTTATTAAATTGGTTTATCGGGAAAGTGTTATCATAGTGGATGAATTATTTTGTTGCAGAGTTAATGGTAGATAGCAATTTAATTTTTTGCAGGGATAAGATATTGATTGGATTGATTTTTCCAGAGATAAGATATTGAGTGAATTGTTTTTCGAGAAAAGTGCCATGGTTTTTGCAGGGATAAGATAGTGTGTATATTATTTTTCGGGCTAAGTGGTATGATAATTGGTGGATTATTTTTCTCCACTATAAATAGTAGTCTTATATTGATGATGAAAACTCACAAATTCACCTTCATTTTACATCTAAATCATGGATCCATACAAATATTTCAATCCTAATATGCATCCACTATATAGTCAGCCACCAACACAAAATGAGTCTCAAACATTTAATCCTTATTCTACCAATTCACAATTTTCACAATTTCCATTTAATCCTTTTGTTTTTGCAGGTTCAACTCAAATTCCAACTCAAGAGCAAATGCAAACCCCACATACATCAAGCAAGAAGAGTTCTAGAGGACAAGGACAAAGAGAGCGACAGCCAAACTGGACTATACAAGAGGATGAAGCATTGTGTAAATCTTGGTTACATATTTCTGAAGATGCAGTAGTCGGTACAGATCAACAGAGAGGGAGGTTATGGGACCAAATTAGAATGGAATTCATAAACAACTTAAAACAAGATGTTGGCATAAATTCAAATGGGCTAATGAATCGGTGGTCGACCATTCAACAAAGCGTTAGCAAGTTTTCGGATACCTCAGTGTGATTGAACGAGCTCGTATAAGTGGATACAATGCCGAAGATAATGTAAGTAAATGGAAAAAAAATTACGTTTCATTCACTTTTATATATATATATGTATTTACAAAAATTTTTAAGTCAAGTATTTATATTTCAAGTTTTATCTGTAGATGGGAGCAGCAACAAAATTATATTTTGAGAAAGAAAATCATCATTTTAAGTGGGAGACTTGTTGGCTAATTCTGAAGGACACTTCAAAATGGTACCGTCATGTCAACGACCAACGAGAAAAACAGAAAAGAACTTCTCAAAGAAAAAGGACAGAAATTAATTTGGATGATGATGATGACGTTGGAGAGTCCTCGAATGCACAAACTCCATCAACTGAGCAATCCACCCCTACTGGGACTCCAACCTCAGTTAGCCTTGATGATGAAGATGGATTATCTAATCACGACTCAACTGGACTAGTACGTCCTGATGGTCGCAAAATTGTAAAAGGTCCTACAAAAAAGAAGAAAAGTCTTCCTTCCATGGACTTATTTGCAAAGGAGTTCGCTAATATGAGGAAAGAAACATCAAGTCAGTTCGAAGAAGAAGCCATTAGAAGAACTGCAAGAGAACAACAAAAGTTACAAGCCAAAATGGAAGCAAAACAAATGAGGCTACAAGCTCAAAAAGAAACCGAGCAGATGAGAATTGCAGCAATGCAAGAACAAGAAAAGAAACGATTTGAGAAAGACATAATGATGATGGATCCCGAGTCAGCACCTACACTTGAGGGTAAAAAATGGATTATTGATCAACAAACTTGGATCCTTGAACAACAAAGAGAAAACATAAGTCGTGCACGAAAAAGTAAGTCAACATTCACAGATCTTAATAATTAATTTCCTAGTATTCTCGTATTTTTTTTTTGTTTATGCCTATAGTTGGAGGGATGTTCCAACATTTTTATGCTAATTATTTATAATATTTTGTGTTTTTATTATTTATGTTAATTTATGTTATTTGTAAATAACTCACAACATAATTAAAAATTATAAAATATTAGATAAGATGGCGTAAATGAAAAATTAAATTAATCAAGAATTATATCAAATTTATCAATTAAATATATAAATTTTGAAAATTTATTTTTTAAATTTTAGTTATATCAGAATTATTACCAAAAATCAAGAATTTTAATAATCAATAATTAGATTTGATTATATCAAAATATATACTTATTTTTAATTATATCAGAATTATATAATATTTATATTAATAATGAATATTTTATTATAATTTAATATTTGGAGAGCTATTTTAGAGAGGGCCAAAATGTACCCATTGGAGCAAAAATTAATTTGGAGAGTGTGTAAGTGGGACCTATTTTTAGAGAGGAGTTTAAGGAGGATGAATGTGGGTATGTGGCATGTGGACCCCATGGTTTGGAGAGTGGATTTGGAGAGCTCCATTGTGGATGCTCTTAGTATTAATATTAGTATTAGTACTATTATTGGTATTAGTATTATTATTGGTATTAGTATTAGTATTAATATTAGTATTAGTATTAGTATTAGTTGTAGTATTAGTATTAGTATTAGTATTAGTATTAGTATTAGTATTAGTATTAATATTCGTTGTGGTATTAGTATTATGATTATTTTTACTAGGGTTTGGGTTAGAATTATGATTATTATTATTATTATGATTATGATTGGGATTATGGTTATGATTAGTACTAGACTTAGCCTTAACATTAGGATTACAATTAGAATTAGCATTGGCATTAGGATTTGGATTAATATTATAGTTATAATTATGCTTTGGGATATGATTAGGATTAATATTAGCATTAGCGTTAGCATTAGGACTAGGATTAATAGCATGAGAGTTAGGATTATGTCTAGGATTAACATTAGTTTAGCAGTAGCGGTAGAATTAAAATTACGATTAGCATTAGTATATTAACATTGGCATTAACATTAGCATATAAGTATTAGTTTAGTATTATGAATAGCATTAGCAGTACCATTAGCATTTTAGTATTGCAATTAACATTATGATTAGTATTAGTACTAGCATTATAATTAGGATTATGATTAGAATTAGCATTAGAATATGAAAAATAATATTAAAATTAGTGTTATCATTAGCATATTTGCCTTTCTATAAGGATTATAATTATGATTCGTATTATTATTAGGATTGTAATTATAATTGGAATTAGTATTAGGATTAAGATTAACATTAGTATTAGATTAGTATTAGGATTAATTAGGATTAGAATTATGATTGGGTGTAGTAGTAGGAGTAGGATTATGGTTAGCATTAGCATTAGTGTTAGGAAATTAGGATTAGCATTAGCATAATGATTATGATTAGCATTAGCATTATTAATAGTAATAGTATTATTATCATATTAGTATTACTATTACTATTATTTTAATTAGTATTAGCGATGGTAATGGTAACGGTAACTGTAATGGCAATGATAGTGGTAATGGTATTGGTATCGGTATTTGCATCGGTATTTATATCCGTATTGGTATCAGGAATGAATATGATAATGATAATGGTGATGGTGTTGGTATTCGTATTGGTATTGGTAATGGTAACGATAATAGTAATGGTAATAGTAACGGTAATGGTAACGATGTATTCGCCTTTTGTATACGGAAAGTAAACCATACCTTCGATCTTTTGTTTTTTTCACCTATTTTTGTTTAATTCGTTACTTACATGGAATAATTTTTTTTACCTTGTTTTGCGCTTTAATCATTGAACTTAGTATTCCAAGAACTTTTTAAAATCAAATATTTATTTTTATGATGAATACCCCGTGCATCGCACGAATGAATACTAATAATCCTCAAATAGAATATGGAGCTTTAAATTAACAAAAACTATTTATTCAAATTAACAAAAAACGCCATTAACAAAAACTGAATATATTCCCTGCCTTTATTGAATAGAAATGAATAATCTGAAATTCCGGTTAGAATAAATAAAATAAACAAAAAGTCAATAAGAAACATAAAAAGAAAATGAAAACGAAAAAAGAGTTTTTTAAAAACTAGATATCATTTCCCTAAAATCAGAGGGGGGAAGGGAGACAAAAAAGGTTATAAACTCATTTGGCAATCAAAAATTTTACAAGACCTTAGTCGACAGAGAGAAATGTACAGAAATGGATGAAAAACTTTGATTTTCGTTTAATTTGTTTGTTGACTTCCTCAATTAGGTCAAAGTCTGAAAAACAAATCTTCATGCTCAACAAAAATGGATCTGAGGGAATTACGAGGTTTGTGCTTCGTTTACGCCCATGTTTTTTTTCTCAGAATGTTTAAGCCCATGTTACTTAAACACAATTTATTAAAAGATTAACATGCATAAATTAATAGTGAAGAAACAATTAAACCCATAATGTAATTTTTGCTCAGTTAATCTTTTGGGAAAATATAAACTGAACAGGGGTAAAAAATGGTCCGTGCAGAAAAATAAGAGGGTATTCCAGATATTTACCATTTTTCATCAGTTTATTAGACGGCCGCAACACCTTGACAACCACAAAGGGGTAAATTTCTTAAATTGATATCAGAGGAGGTAAAGTGAATAATAGGGAAACCATATGGGGGTTAAGTGCTATTTACCTTTTTGAAAAGAGAAAATGTAAAAATATAAGTTAATGATCATTAGTGAGAATTTTTTTTTTTTTAATAAACATTGAAAATTTAGCCTCAACAATTGTTAAAATACAAAAGTTATATGTAAATAAAGAAAAAAAAAATTGAAATCAAGGGTATGCAAAGTCCACACTCTTGCACACAAGTGGATCTACCCAGGGCCGGTCCGGCGTATTCAGGAACCAGAGCGAGAATATAATTTTTCGGTAGCTTGGGGGCGACGTCCGGCATCTTAAGCTTAATAAAATAATATAATTAAATTATTTGTTAACATAAACCTCATAAATAGAAGTTTGAAAATATTAATGTCTAGATAAAACACTTAGAATTAAAATAAAAAAAATAAAAAAAAATAAAAAAAAACATTAAATTTCAAATATATTTTTAAAATTAATTTATAAAAAAAATAAAAAATAATAAAAGTGTAGAAATCTTTTTATTAAAAAATTAGAAAATATTTTTTTTCAAACAATAAAACAATTTTGCACATAAAAATGAATAATATATATATTAAAAAATTAAAATTTTGAGCCCCAGTGAAATTGGGCCCTGGGCGTGGGCCCTGCTCGCCCCACCCTAGGGTCGGCCCTGGATCTACCACTCCACGCAATCGAACACTAATAATCAGCATAAGTATTGCTTTCACCAGAATGGTTATTACCATGCTACACTCGTTGAAAACTACACCGGGTGATTTTATTCACGGTTGATTTAAACACACCAATATGGGTGTATGTGTATTTGTGTGTATATGAATGATAAAGATCTACTAGGTGTATTTCACCTGGCGTATCATAGAATAGACCCGCATGACCCCAATCACCATAATTAGGGGGTGGGCATTCAGGTCGGGTCGAGTTATTCGGTTTTTTGCAAAAAAAAAAAATTACCCGAACCCAATTATTTCAGGTCGGGTTCGGCTTTTGCTGTTTTTTTTTTAATAATTATTTAATACTTCAAATTCTACATGTGAGATCACACTTCATAAAATATTAAAAATATATTAGATGTTGCTTTACTTGGTTACAAATACGGGTAGTAGAATAAAACATATTGTTACATACACAGGTTGATAAAAACAAAAGAATTACTAAATTTGTTACACAAAAACAATTAATAACAAATACATAAAAAGAGACCGTAACCAATTTTACACAAAAATATTTTTTTTTATTTTTTATCGGGAACTCAATCAGATATCTGGGTAGAATCGCTAATACCCGGACCCGATCCGCTTTGGGAGCACCGGGTACCCAAACCCGAAAAACCCGGTTAATTCAAAAATTATCCCATCCGGTCGGGTCATAACCCAAATAACCCGACCCGAATGCCCACACCTAACCATAATGGTTCCAAATAAACCACATAAAATGGAAAAAAAAAGAAAAAAATTCCCCCGCTTAGGAGAATCCTGTACGTGTGTGTATACATTATATACAAGAACCCTCTATTGCCATTTTCCACAGCAATAATAAAATAAATTCAAAATCAAATAAAAGTAAAAATCGAACGTCCCCCACGATCGATCATCTTATCCACTCAAAATTTCAAAATATAAAGCTCGTGTACTCAGAGATGAATTGGCCCAGCGTCTGAAAAAGAATTTTCGTAAAATAAATGAAGGCAACAGCAAGGATCTTCACAATCCATTCTTCAACCGAGTTCGAAACCAAGTGTTGAATCATCTTCACAGCCAGCTTCCCTATCACAATGCTCAGACTCCTGCACCACAACAACAATGTGCATTAATCAATTAGACAAGCTTTCAAGGCAAAGCGCGTCGTTATAATATTCGGTGCATTTGTATAAACTCGGTTTCCGTACCATATTTGAGGCAGTATTTTCATCACCAAGTACGAAAGGATTAGCCCTAGCAAGCCAGTAGCGACGCCTTTCACGAGTAAACTACCGAGGCTACTCGCAATGAACCCTCGTATAACCTGAGGAATATAATTAAGAGGTCCTTCTTGCAATGCGAAATTGTAGACCACTCCCAATTCGTACTCTTCAACGGAACGTACTTCTTTATTAAACTACAACGGTAAGAAACAGTTGAGATGAGACCCATGTACTTATTCATAGCTGTCGAATAAATTGGGCAATTAGAGAAATGAATTCGTTAAATATGTAGTTACCATTTCCGGGGTAACGTCCTTTATAGTAGCTGAAGGACTTCCGACTGTGCACTGAATTAGAAACTTATCTTTGCATTGCTTTTCCTGAGGAATTTCGTTCTGAGCTTTCATTCTCACTTTACAAAAAAACAACAAATTTTGGCTAAGTTCACTTCATCTTTATAACAACAAGCAAAAGTCCGGAATGTATTAGTTTATCTTGCCAAGTATTAAATAGAGCAAAATAATATGCTTAAAAAAAAGAGAAAATAATATAAAATAGTTACCAATGACATCACAAGTTGATCGCGGCAACACAATCCCGATGTTTGGTTGAACACTATACTTGTTTGGATCTGTAGTTTTCACCTACACACATAACTCGTATATGTAGTTTATTCACGTCAACGTAAAAAATATCAACTTTCAATGACGGAGCAGTAAGGGTGCATTTGGATGAAAGGATTTGATGCAGGGATTCTAAATCCATAGCTCTCACCTTTAGTTGTTTTTGAGCAATTGTTTGGAATTTCAAATTTTCCCAATTTACATTCAACTGAAATCACTCAATCCAAACGCAGCCTAGGGAAGGCAGTTATCGAAGGCAAATGATGGGCAGTTTGAGCAATAAAAAAGAGTAGGAATATTTGCATGAGTTAGATTTGCTGACATGATAATGGAAACTTACATTAAAAAAGACACAAGTATCGGTCATATTTGACAATTTGAGCGAACAAGAGAGCTCCTTCCTCAGCTTAACTAACAGAAATCAAGAAACAGTTAAGACCGGAAAAAAATTAAAATAAAAGTATGAAACTCAAGAATGCGTTAAAATGATGTATCTGACGACTTACAATCAAACTTGAGCTCTGAAGGCTGAATTTCAACAAGTTTGCTTACGCCCATCTTGCATTTCAACCAACGGAAATAATATTACGAAAACGAGAGCAAAAACAAGAACTACAATCAACGTAATACAAGTTGAAGACGCAAGTAAATTATTTTAGGGCAAATTACGGCCACCCCTGAGTTATGGTCAAATTACGAAAACCCCCTTATGTTTGGGTAATTACAGTCACCCCTCAACTATGTTCTTTCTTATGAAAAGACCACTCCAAAGGTAAATTTATGGATGTTAATTCGGAAAAACCGAACCAAAATTTCGGTACACCAACATTTCATACCGTTTACCAAACTGAATATACGATTTGGTTCAATAAATAACCGAATTACATAAATTTATGTAAAATAATTTAAAGGGAGGGGATGGCTGTAATTACCTAAACAAGAGGGATTTTTTCGTAATTTGGCCATACCTCAGAGAAAGTGTAGATAACTCCCAATTTGCATTCTTGAATTTGAAGTCCAGCCTGCTTATCAAACTGCAAATTCCAAAATCTTTAATTTCAGATTTTAAGTTGACTATCTATTTGTTTGAAGATAGTAACAAAGATGTAGAACAAAGATAAATAGGATCAACCATATATAACATAAACATTCTATTTATTTAATTTTGAATATATTTTTACCAGCTTCTTAGCATCTAATGTGGTTGCACCCGAACTTGCAACCACAGTATTAATCAAAAATATGTCCGAACATTTCCCTTCAGTTGGGAGTGCAGTTGGACCAATCATTTTAACTGCAACATAAATAACAACAGATGAAAGTTCAAACATTTTTTTTTTATGGGTAAATTACACCCACTCCCCTGAGGTATGCTAAAATAAATTTAAAATCCCTGTGGTATTGCTAATTACAATTACCCCTGCAACATTGTTAGAAACTCTAATGTGATTAATGTATTGGATACGTTATTGCGATAGAGTTCTAATGGACTATTAGTTTCAGGAAGTGGTGAAGACAACATAGAGTTCGAAAGCAATTTAAGAAATTTTGGGGTAACCACTTACTGAAACTAATAGTCCGTTAGAATTTTATCGAAATAACATATCCAATGCATTATCCCATTAGAATTTCTAACAATGTTTCAGGGAGTGATTGTAATTACCAATACTACATGGACCTTAAAGTTATTTTAGCATACCTCGGGGGTATAGGTGTAATTTACCCGTATTTTATTTTTATTTTTATTTATTTTTTTGTGTGTTATGACAGCAGAGAAAACAGAGAGGCAAAAGAAAAGAAATGTTGAGGTACCTGAAACATCACAACTCGATCCTGGCGAAACAACTCCGATATTCGGTAGGACGCAGTAATTCTTCGGTGTCGTAGTCATAACCTAAACACAAATGACAGTAGTCAACTAATTAGCACTCAGAAATCAGAAAATAATTGCGTAAAGAAATTCCACCTTAAACGCAACATGCTGATCGGTCTTATTGGAAAGTCGGATCGACGAAGATGATTCCTTATTCGGCTCGTCTAACCAAGCCAACAAAAAAACAAAAAAAAACAAAAGATAATCAATAAATACCGTTGCTCCATATATCCGCAAAGCTAAAAAAATGTGATGAATATAATAAATAAACTGACAAGTAAAATTGAGGTGTTGAGGTTCGATAATCAGAAGCTTTTCCATTGATCAATTAATCCTTTGAAGAATCACTAGTTGATCGTATCAGACAATTTGATGATGGGCGAACTTGAATTGGAATCGGATGAATGTAAGGAAGCGTAAATCAAATACATGAACAAGTAGGAGTAGAAAACGACTCAGACAAGTTTTATAATAAAAGTCAAAAGTCATCTCTGGACCTTTTCAGAGTGCATGTCTTTTGATTTAATTGCAAATACCACCCCTGTGAAATCTCTAATCCTTTAATACTCCCCTGTCAAAAAATAATTCGTTCATACCTCCTGTGTAATACTTTTCGAAGCTCACCGCACCCATTATCATTTTAGTCGTTGACCGAAATTAAGAAGACAAGTATACCCCTAGGTGGAATAACATAAAAATTATAATAATTTAAGAGGCTAAACTGGAATTTTGTTAAACGTCTAAAACTTAAATTAGGGGACTAAATTGTAATTTTCCAAAACCCATCTCCAAACTTTATGCAATTTTGCACAGCCGCTGCACAATTCCTCACTCTTCCTCTCAATTTCCAATCATACTTATCATTCACCGCCGCCGCCCACCACGCACCACCACATCCATCAATTTTTCGGGCTTCTTCAAGCTCCGAATTTTTCGGTGGCAGCGTAGAAGCTCACGGCTTGATCGATTTTGTCGATTTCTAATAAAGGGTCTGTAGATGGATGTGGGTTGCGTTTTTGCAGGTCCTAAAATGGTGGTGGGTCCGGCGATGTTGTTGTGGAAGTAGGAGGAAGAGTTGGAGTGAGGATGGGCAGAGGTTTGGACTCGCTTCTCCCAATTGATGGCGCCACATTTCGCGGTGGAGGTGAAGCGGTGGGTGGCGGAGGGCCAAAAATTAGGACGACTGGGGCGGCGAAAATGGAGGCCCGGAGAGGAGTTGTGGTGGAGTAATTTTGTGACCGTCAAGAGGGAGTTTACACCATCTCCATCTCGCGGCTGGTAGCGGTAATCGTTGATGGTTACATGTTGGGGACGATGAATGTTGGGAACGGTGAAGAATGAAGAAGAGGGAAGGAAAATGAGCCTGGGGACATTTTTGATATTTCACAATCGAAAATTAAGACAAAATTGCAGCTGGAGCGCGTGAGAGACACGATATGCTTTTATGGGTCTCAATGCCTTGACTTTGTTTACACAGGGTGGTATGAGCGAATTATTTTTTGATAGGGGGTATTTGACAATTAGAGATTTCACATGGTTGGTATTTGCAATGAACTACATGTCTCTTACACAATGGAAATAAATAAAGAGGTTTTTACAAATAAGTCCATCAATGGGTACTTATTCATAAAAAGAGTCACGCAATAAACTCATTTACAAATAAGTCTATCTATGGTCCACATTTTTGTAAAAGACTAAAATAATCCCTCATACTTTAATATGCTCCAATTTCATCATTTAATTTAATTTAACCTCAATTTCACCCCAAATTTCACAAATTATTCAATTTTGACCCAAAATACATTTTTATGAACAATTTCGTCTATTACAGCCGTTGACTTTTTTTTTTTTCCTTGCTGATTTTTTCGCCAGTCACCGGCGTTGATTTTTTTTTCCTTTCTGTAACATTTTTTTTTCGTTTAAACAACAATATTATTGTGATTGACAGTAATATTAACTATATTACTATTAAGCACAGTAAAATTAACTATACTACAGTTTAACAAAGTAATATTGCCATATTAATCTCTAGCACAGTAATATTAACACAACAAACTAATTATTATTGCGTAATAGAGTAATATTACTATGTTGAACGTTCAACAAATGTAAACATAATAAAAAGCCAAAAGAATTAATATTACTGTGAGTGATAGTAATATTACTATAACAACAGTAATATTACCGTCAACCACAATAATAATACAATAATAGACAGTAATATTATCACGTTACTCCGTGAATAACTTTAACAAACAAAAAAACCCAAACAAAATAATAATATCGATGTGGTTGACAACAATATTACTATAACAACATTAATATTACCGTCAACCACGGTAGTATTATTATGTTTACAGTAATATTACAATAATAGACAGTAATATTATTACGTTACTCCGTGAATAACTCAAACTAAACAAAAAACCCAGAAAAATAATAATATTGATGTGGAATATTATTGTGTTTACAGTTATATTACTATCAACGACAGTAATATAACTACGTTGACTTGTCAACAAATCAAACAAAATTAAAAAAAAATAAGAAAAAATAATAATAATAATAATATTACGTTAATGTATTGTCAACGGCAGATGAACTAATACATAAATGTATGTCAACAGCAGTACAATTACGTTAATGTACTGTTCATTGACAGTATAATTACGTTAATTTACTGTCAGTGACAGCACAATTACTGTCAACATTTAGTGCCGGAATAGAAAAAAAAAATAATAGAAAAAAAGAAAGACTAAAAAAAATTAACGCCGGAATCCGGCGGCGGAAAAAAACAGACCAGAATAGAAAACTAAAATCGAAAAGTCTACGCCGGAATCCGGTGGCAAAAAAAATGTTTTTTGAAAAAAAAAATCAAAATTGGATTTTTTGAACAAAATTGATTAAATTGGGGTTACAATTAAGAATTGGGTATAAAGGGTTGGGGGTAATATTGTCATGTACATAAATGTTTCATTTATTTATAATAAATATTAATGGGATGTGCTTATTGGTGAAAGAGATATATTCCCTAAACATAGAATAATAAAGATGCTTGGTTAGAAACCTACCCACAAAACCCCATAAATAAATTGCAACTGAGCAATAAAAAAATTGCCAACGCATAAAAGCAAAATACGAATACAATAAGGCCCGATCCTAGGATTTTGGGGCCCAACAACATATCAAAATTATAATAAGCATTAAAACCACGTTTTAGTAAAAATAAAGCACTAAAAATATATAACAAGTCACATATATAATCTCGAATTAATATATATATATATATATATATATATATATATATATATATATATATATATATATATATATATATGGAGTAGTTCAAATAATATTGTTATAACTACTCAAACTATTGGAATATACAAATTGTGAAGTAAGAGTCGATCCAGGATTCTTTTGGTTGGGAAGATCAATAATCTGAGAGGGTGAACTAAAGTTTACTGGGGGTTGGCGGCAGCGGTCCCGAATATTTGAAGGATATTTATTGTTAAAAAAAAAAAAAACAACAACACAAATAAGTAGAAAAAATTATATATTATTAAATTAAACTATTATAGAGTATGTATACAGCATGATCATTAGAACTCCTTAGAATAATAGATTTGTAATGTGCGTGGATTAGTTGAAGGAGTAAAATTGTAAAAAATAAAATATAAAAATCTTGTAATAGATAGAATTTGATAGATTGAAAACACAAAGAGGCGTGTTAAATCTCATACTAAAATTTACTAAATTCCACACATAATTAAAACAATCTCATATTCTTTCTAACTTTTCTCTAAGATGATTTTATCCAAGTCACTCAAAATTTATTATTTTTTACGTGAATAATCATAAAAAATGAGTTCAATTTTAATTAATATTTATTCGATTTCATTAAGCCTATTTAATTATTCAAATCCATTTATTCGATTTTTTTCCTCAAATTAATTTTATTTTAGTTTGAACATGTGAATTTTTTTGTCAAATTCGAACTTGGGATGCTAGGGACGTTTTTAGTGTGTGATTTGTGAAAAGTTAGGGAAAAAGAAGAAGAGTGTGGAAGGAGAAGAGAAAATGTTAAAGAAAAAAATATATTTAGTTATGTGCATGATTTGATAAAGTTAGTGCAGGATTTAGCATTTCAGAAACACAAAACATCAGAAGAGTGTAATTTACATGATTTATTTGTGGGGTTTTTTCCAAATGTATTTTCATTTTTTTATTTAAGATACTTTGTTAAACAATTAATTTATTGGGTAAAGTTTATTTTGGAAATAAAGGCCTTAAATAAAAATGTTATATAAATACTAACATATAAAGAATTATTTTTCAAAATCAGTGGTCCCTAAACTTCGTAAAAAATCGGGGTCCAAGGCGGTTTGCCTTTGTCGTCTCCCTTCAAAACCGGGCCATAGAGTTAAGTGTTATTATACCAACCAGACCGTTCCCAAACCCTACATTTTTCATTTCTCTCTTCTCTCTTCTCTACCTTTTTTCTTCTCTTTTCTATTCATGCACTCAAATCTCTAGGTTCTTCTCTCTCGATCCAGAGATGAAGAACAAGTATGTCACCAGCGCCGGTAGTACAACAACGCTCCTTCTCCTTCTCCTAGAGAGGTCGCGACGAGGGCGACGGTGATTAGGGGCGGGATTGGTCTTGGGTCGTTCCGTTTGAGTAGATGTTCAATGTTGGAGGTTAATCGACTACGTTTTTAACTTCATTTTTTGAATTTTTGTTTATTTATTCTTTATTACGCCTTTTGATTTTTTTTGTTAATTTAGTTTTTTCTTATTATATGTTGTGAATCTGATGGAACATCACCAATTCACTTAAATAGTATGATACTGTTCACATGAACCAATATCAAGCCCAAATGGCTTTACTCTTGAGTTTCTCAAAATGCATGATATCAATGTGATACCATCCGGCCTTATAAATTCATGACATTTCTTGTACTTAATTAATATGGGACTTTACTTATGCACCTCACAATTTTCCCCTCGAACAAAGGAGGGTTTAACAAATTTCCCCGGCTAAAAAAGCTCTTATAAATTATAGGGGTTTTTGTGCATAAGTCCCTGACCAAACATCTTTATTATTCTAGATTTAGGGGATATATCTCTTTCACCAATAAGCCCATCCATTTAATATTTATTATAAATAAAGGAAAAATTCATGTATATGACAAAATAACCCCCAACCATTTACACTCAATTCTTATTTGTAATCCCAATTTAATCAATTTTGACCACAAAAATCCAACTTTGACTATTTTTTTAAAACTTTTTTTTTTCAAAAAATATTTATTTGCCGCTAGATTCTGGCGTTGACTTTTCGATTTTTTTTATGTTCTGTTTATTCCGCCGCCGGATTCCGGCGTTGACTTTTTTTAGTTTTTTTTATTTTTATTTTTTTTTATATATTTTTTTTACGTCCGCCGCTAAATGTTGACCGTAATTATGTTGTCATTAACGGTAATTATACTGTCACTGTTAATTAACGTAATTATACTGTCACTGACAGTATATTCACGTAATTGTACTACCGTTTACAATACATTTATGTAATTATAATGCCGTTGATAGTATAATTAGAGTCAATGACAATATTATTATTATTTTTTTGTTATTTTTTTTTAATTTTGTTTGATTTGTTGACAAGTCAACACAATTATATTACGGTCAACCACATCACGATTATTATTATTTTTTTTTGATTTTTTTGTTTCGTTTGAGTTATTCATGGAGTAACGTAATAATATTACTGTCTATTATTGTAATATTACTGGAAACACAATAATATTATTGTGGTTGACAGTAATATTACTGTAGTTATAGTAATATTACTGTCAACCACATCAATATTATTATTTTTTTGGGTTTTTTTTTTTGTTTTGTTTAAGTTAATCACCGAGTAACGTATTGATATGCCTAATTGGGCCAACCCAATGGGCCTAAAATTTCTTTACCTACTGGGCTACGAGCCCAATATCGAAGACTAATATCACCGAGGCCCAAACACCTTCAAGTAAGGCTTGGGCCCAACAAAACAAACCCAACCCAATAAATGACATATAAATAGAGGTTTTACTCATTTTATTGAGGTACGTCCTATTAACTGAGTAATACTATCAACTGTATTCTCTGGACTATTTCCACTATCAGCATGTCTGACTTGAGTGTCGGAGGGGTTTCCGCCGGATCAACCCCCGGCGTAGTTCACGTGTGCTCATTTCGCAGGTACCTCAGAATCATCAAGTTGTCAAGCTACTGATCCGCTTTGCTCTCCCAGTTCATTTTCTACACCACCCTAGGTGAGCTATCTTTTAGCATCATCATTTTGGCGCCGTCTGTGGGAACGATGCAAACCAGATCACGTAGCCAACAAGATCCTCCTGAGGCGTCTGCTCGGAGAGAAAATGACACAGCTAACGACCTCCCACCTCGTGGAGGCTCTGGCTTGCCACCTCCTCCACATCCCATGGATCCGCCTCGCGAGGTTCAGGTGATCCCCCCTCGGGACCCACCACTCGCCGATCCACCACTCCCTGCTCCTCAAATGGTTCAAATAACCGAGGATGCGCTTCAACGCATGATAGCAGAAGCTTCAACTCGCGCTGCCACAGAGGCCGTGACCCAATATATCGCCACGATGGGAGCAAATGCTCCCAACGCGATACCAGCACCTGCTCCACATGTGGAGCCACCTATGGCACCACCGCCATCGAGTCCCTGGGGGCTTACCTCTGCCCCCAAAACATCTCGCTCGCCAAGGGTTATCGACTCCCTGGGGGTTTATAGTGCCCCCAAAATATTTTGCTCGCCAAGGGTTATCGACTCCCTGGGGGCTTACATCGCCCCCAAAATATTTCGTTCGCCAAGGGTTATCGTTTCCCTGGGGGTTCACAGTGCCCCCAAAATATTTCATTCGCCATGGGTCATCGACTCTCTGGGGGTCTACTTCCGCCCCCCTCGAACGGTTCAGATAACCGAAGAGGACCTTCAGCATATGATCGCCGAACCTTCAACAAGATCAACTTGTACTTGCTCCTCTAACGGTTCAGATGACCGATAAGGACCTTCAGCGTATAATCGCGGAAGCTTCAACTTGTGCTACCGCTGAAGCAGTGGCACCATACATCGTCATAGCAGGAGCCAACGCTCCTCCTCGTGAGGCCCCACTGGGTCCTCAACATGATCAATTACTACTTACTTCTCGAACGGTTCAGATAACCGAAAAAAAACCTTCAGCGTATGATCACGGAAGATTCAACTCGTGCCGCCACTGAATCAGTGGCACCATATATCGCCAAGGTTGGGCATCTCACCCCAGTGGTTTGTGATCGCCTCATCCTAAATGAGGGGCTATCCCATCCTAAAATTGGGCATCTCATCTCAAGAGTGGTACATCCACTTACCTCTCAACCCCAAGGGGTTTCACATCCCATCAAGTGTTTCACGTCCCTACTGCAAAAACAGAAAAAAGGGTCTGACGCGTACGCGCGAACCAATGGCACAACCGTGCGCATCCACCTCAGACCATAGGTCTCGAGCGCCTCATCCTAAAGTGGGCAGTTATCCCCCTCCTAAGGTTGGGCATCACCCTTACCTTTCAACCCTAAGTGGGTTCAAATCACATCTCAAGAGACGAGTATAATCTCCCTACTCAAAAAATAGAACATCCCCAAGGGGGTGCACATCCCATCTCAAGGAACGAGGATAATCTCCCTACTCAAAAAATAGAACATCCCCAAGGGGGTGCACACCCCATCTCAAGGAACGAGGATAATCTCCCTACTCAAAAAATAGAACATCCCCAAAGGGGTTCACATCACATCGCAAGAGACGAGGATAATCTTCCTACTCAAAAAATAGAACATCCCCAAGAAAAAAGAAGAAGAAAAGAGAAGAAGAAAGAAAAAGAAAGAAGAAGATGAAAAAATAGAAGAAAAAAGAAGAAGAAAAGAGAAGAAGAAAGAAAAAGAAAAAAGAAGATGAAAAAATACAAGAACAAGAAGTAGAAAAAAGAGAGTAAAAGAAGAAGAATTAGAAGAAGAAAGAAAGAAGAAAGAAGAAGAAGAAAAAAAAAAAAAAAAAAAAAGGGGAAATGCAGCAAAGCCGCGTGCGCGAGCCGAGCCAAGCCGCGCGCGCGCGGCTCCAAAAAAAAATAAATAAAAATAAAAAAAAAACATGGAGGCGCGCGTGCACAGCACGCGCGCGTGGCGTTCATGCGCCAGACGCGCGCGCGTGCACTGCACGCGCGCCAGCAAAAAAAAAAAAAAAAGACATGGAGGCGCGCGTGCCCAGCACGCACGCGTGGCGTACACGCGCCAGACGCGCGCGCGTGCACTGCACGCGCGCCAGCAGTAAAAAAAAAAAAAAAAAAAAAACTCACACGCGCGCGCGCCTTCCCATGCACGCGCGCGCGCCTCCCAAGGCCACCTTGGAGCGCGCGCTCCCACCTAATTGGGTACAAATTTTGCTACTGTCCACCAAATTGCGCGTAGATTTCACCTCGCTTCACCAAATCGCGCGAGAATTTCAACGCGCTCCACCAAATCGCGCGAATTCTTCAACGCGCCTACTAAATCGCGCTCGCTATCAAACGGATAAATAAAAAAAAATATTTCTCCACGCCATGCCAATGATTAACGCAAGACTACAGCACAGATCTACTCTCAATACGATCCGGTACCCCTTTCTACTTGGCTCCCACATCGTCTCGAGAGTGGGGGGCTTGCGAGACAACTCCGACGAGGAGCCAACTCGCTCGGTACTACGAACCCGCAGCGAGACAACTCCCACGAGGAGCCAACTCGCTCGGTACTACGAACCCGCAGCGAGAAAACTCCCACGAGGAGCCAACTCGCTCGGTACTACGAACCCTCAGCGAGATAACTCCCACGAGGAGACAATTCGCTCAGAGCGACCTCAATCCGCGCGCTCCTCAGTCGCGCGCCATCCGATGCTCCTACAACTCCCTTGCGAGACAACTCCCCTGAGGAGCCAACTCGCGCAGTAACACAACCCTCAGCGAGACAACTCCCACGAGGAGACAACTCGCTCGGCCATTCAACCCGTTTCGAGATAACTCCCACGAGGAGACAATTAGCTCAGAGCGACCTCAGTCCGCGCGCTCCTCAGTCGCACGCCATCCGATGCTCCTACAACTCCCTTGCGAGACAACTCCCACGAGGAGCCAACTCGCGCAGTAATACAACCCGCAGCGAGACAACTCCCACGAATAGACAACTCGCTCGGTCCTACAACCCCCCACAAGGAAACTCCCACGAGGAGCCAACCCCCTCGGGTCTCAAAACCACAGCGAGATAACTCCCACGAGGAGACCATTCGCTCCGTCCTATAGCCCGTTGCGGGACAACTCCCACGAGGAGCTAACCCCCTCTAGTCTCAAAACTAAAGCGAGATAACTCCCACGAGGAGTCCACTCGCTCAATCCTACAACCCGTTGCGAGGCAACTCCCACGTGCAACCACCTCACTCGATAAATATTACTCACCGCGAGACAACTCCCATGAGGAGACAACTCGCCCGAAATTCACTATATAATCACAAGCTCAAGTTAGCACGATTACAACCCTAGAAGCACTTAGAGACATTATGAGAATCTATATAGCCTGGCCAGCTTGATTACTCAAATTTATCTACTTGTTTTCGATGGGTCATTCATTAAAACGTGGCCACGGTCCAAACATACTTAAGACCCACGAGGTCTAACAAGGGGCACGACCCCCATAAAAAAAATCTTGAGAGTCTGATCCCCTCCTCAAGTACATCACGCACAAGGCTATATGTAAACACATATAAGCAACGCGTCAAAACATTGACAATGTCGAAAAATAACAACTCCCACGAGGAGAATACTAGCTCCGTGCTACTACATTATCGCGAGACAACTCCCACGAGGAGATAACTCGATCAACACTATTACCCCGCGACAAGACAACTCCCACGAGGAGATAATTCGCTACTACATCGTCGCGAGACAAAACCGACGACTCAATTAACTTACATCGCGACAACCTTGTCGCGCTATGCGCCAACGCGCATTCACACCCCTCCGACACACGCTCCAACGCGTTTTCGCATACCAGTAGGCCATACGCCAACGATCGACTTCTACAATTTTTACTCTCGACACGATCTGAGACCCATCACAACATGGCCCCCACATCGACTCGAGAGTGGGGGGCTTAATGATATGCCTAATTGGGCCAACCCAATGGGCCTACAATTTCTTTACCTACTGGGCTACGAGCCCAATATTGAAGACTAATATCACCGAGGCCCAAACACCTTCAAGTAAGGCTTGGGCCCAACAAAACAAACCCAACCCAATAAATGACATATAAATAGATGTTTTACTCATTTTATTGAGGTACGTCCTATTAACTGAGTAATACTATCAACTGTATTCTCTGGACTATTTCCACTATCAGCATGTCTGACTTGAGCGTCGGAGGGGTTTCCGCCGGATCAACCCCCGGCGTAGTTCACGTGTGCTCATTTCGCAGGTACCTCAGGATCATCAAGTTGTCAAGCTACTGATCCGCTTTGCTCTCCCAGTTCATTTTCTACACCACCCTAGGTGAGCTATCTTTTAGCATCATCACGTATAATATTAATGTGGTTGACGATAATATTACTGTCAACCACATCAATATTATTATTTTTTTGGGTTTTTTTTTTTGTTTTGTTTGAGTTATTCACCGAGTAACGTATAATATTAATGTGGTTGACGGTAATATTAGTGTTGTTATAGTAATATTATTGTCACTCACAGTAATATTAATGCTTTTGGCTTTTTTATTATGTTTAACATTTATTGAACGGTCAACATATTAATATTACTCTATTACACAATAATGATGAGTTTTGTCGTGTTAATATTACTGTACTAGAGATAAATATAGCAATATTACTGTGTTAAATTGTAGTATAGTTAATTTTACTTTGTTTAACAGTAATATAGTTAATATTACTGACAATCACAGCAATATTGATGTTTAAACAAGGACAAAAAAGATGTTAAAGAAAAGGGGGAAAAAATCGAAAAAGTCAACGCCGGTTCGCCGACTCAAAGACGGAAACCGGTGGCGGAAAAATCAAGAAGAAAAAAAAAATCAATGTCGGAGCTCAGCGGTCAACGGCGGTGACGGGCGAAATTGTCCATAAAATGTGTTTTGGGTCAAAATTGAATAATTTGTGAAATTTGGGGTCAAATTGAGGTTAGATTAGATTAAAGGATGAATTGGAGCATATTGAAGTATGAGGGGCTATTTTAGTCTTTTACAAAACTCTGGACCATGTGTGGACTTTTTTTGTTAAAGAGTTTATTATCTGGATCTTTTTATGAATAAATACCCAATGATAGACTTATTTGTAAAGTGCCCCAAATTATAAACTCTCCATTATAACCTCTCAAATATTTTATGAGCATTTTTTAAGAGCTTATAACTCAACCAAACATCTTTTTTAGCATAGGCAAAAAGGATTTCGACAATTGGTATATCGACAATTCTTACATTATATTTTTAGTGTATGATTTTTCTTTTAAAAAAGATTATGTATATTTATTTTATCCCATTTTCCTTTTAACCAATCTTATATTCCTATTTTGAATTTGAAAGTTTAATAGTTTCAAAGGTATAAAATATTTATGGTGTTAGATTCGGCAGCATCCATGGATGATGGATCATTTATCTATCTCTTGAAAAAAATATCTTAAAAAAGAAAAATTCTTTGGACCGTGGGTCCCGTATTTACTCCTTTTCTTTTATATGGAAAAAGTGGTCGTTTTGAAGAATAAAGATTCAAATAAAATGGGTATTATCTACATTTTGTCCTTTATATAAACATGCCAAAAGGACCAAATAGTTCAAAAATGCTTCCTTGTTGTTTCTTCTTTTGAGTTTTGACTTTAAGCATGCAACGAATTTAACGATCTCAAAAAAACTTTATTAAAATATGGAAAGCTATGCGGTCACTATAGTAAAACAAAATTGGATTTTCATAGTATATTACAATAAGGGTTATTACTTATTAGTGAGACCCTCTAACTCCTAACTCATTTGGATATACTAGGGTGGATCCATCACGTTTTGTGTTATTAGCATTGGGGGATTCAAACTCGGATAAATGGGAAGAATTGGGCAACTTTAATCACTGGAGCAACCAACATATTTGATTAAATGACACCAATAAATATATATAATATAAAATGCTAGTGTGAATTGATAAATATATTAAATAAATTATTAATTTTGATATTAATTATTATTAAATAATTTTAATTAAATTATTAACAAATTCAATTTAAGAAACTTTTAAAAATATATATAGAAATTATATATATAGAATCACGGTTCAATACTTCAAAATATCTATTATTAATTACTATATCGATATAATCTCCACTATTGAAAAATATAAAGTATTGAATAAATTTAATAGAAAACAAACGCATTGACTTAATACAAACTCACTTATGTTATTAAAATCGATAGTGTGAAAAATTCGAATGAAAAATAAAATAAGATGTTTATTTTAAAAAATAGATTATGACTCATTTCAATTAATTTAAATTGATTAACCTCAATTGTTGACAAGAACTTAATAAAATTATTGATTATTTCATCATAAGATAATTATTTAAAAATATAGATGATGTTTATTTTTACAAAAATAGATTATATCTCATTCTAATTAATTTTTTACTTTAATAAGACTATATATGACGAGTTTAAGCAAAATATTATGATGTAATTTCTTTTTAATAATTGGTTTAATTGTCAAAATCGTAAGAATTAAATCGTAGGTCATATGATTTAATCAATATTTTTTTACATTACATTTTATTCAAATATTAGAATCGAATCGTAAGATTTAAATGAATTAAGCTCAAGTCCTTTCAATATCTTTTATTTTTTATTATATTATATTTGTTGATAATTTAATTAAAATATTTAATAATAATGAATATGATAATTAATAATCTATTTAACATTATCTATTATAATCATTTTACATCTTTTGTTTATGTTATATATATTCCTTGTTATAATAATCCTAACTTTAAATATATAAATATAAATAACACTGTAAAATGATTATAATAATTGTATACCTAATATTTTATAAATTATTAATTGTCATGTTGATTATTATTAATATAAAAAATCTCGACTAATAACAAATGCATATATATTTAATTTTGAAAAATATAAAAAAATACGAGTTAATTTAAAAGGAAGATTGAATTTTTATATTTTTTGAATTTTGAAATTTTGAAAATTTTCTCAATTATTACTTTCACTTATGAATACTCATAATTCAATCTTCACAACTTTCATTTTATTTATTTTATGTCTCAAAGTCTTAATCGTTTCATTTTTTTCTAAAATTTTAAGTGTTTAAATTCAATTATTTTTTTTAATTTTGAATTTAAAGTTAATCTCGTGTTGTTTCAAAGTTTCAATATAAGTTTTTTTTCTTCCTTGTTTAAAAAAAATAAAAAAATAAATTGAAAAACCGGGTGGACCCGGACCCACCTCCCCCCGGGTCGGTTTCGGGTACCCTAAAAGTCGGACCCGGACCCGACCCACCCCGTGGCCATGTCTATCAGCCACCCATTCCCCACAAGTCACCATATTCGCCTCTTCCACCTCTGCTCGCCGACTATGAACTGTCGCCGTCGTTGCCATCTCCACCCGGTGCCGCCAAAAGCCGCATGTCAGCATCCGTAGGATGAAAAATGATCATCTTCACCGCCAGATCTGGAGACCTCGTCGCCGCCGCACCCGCTGCAATTCTCGATTTAGTTGTAGAAGACGACATCATGATATGATCCTAACTACATCCAAGACGAAGAATTGGAAGACAAGGAAGAGGGAAATTCGTTGGACAAGTCGAATTTCATGCATCCCGAAAAGTCCCGTATAATTCTGGCAGAGTACACTATTTGGCTTATTACTTTCTCATCTGAAGTCCAATTAAGGTGATTCGAATTGCTACAGAAAGCCAACTTAAAAATCTAAAACTTTGCTGTTTTGATCCGAGAGAGATTCGGAGTGGAAGAGGTCAGAAATCGAGCTTGAAGTGAAGACACGTGCACAGCCAAATGTCTACTCGAGTTATGAAGAATGTTCATGTCGTCGACTTGATATTTGGAGTTTAGATTTTATTAAATTACGTTTTTTTATATTAGGTTTAATATATTTATATTATTTTAGAGTTAGTTATGGCTAGGATTTTCTTATTTATTAGTTTCCTTATTATAGATTAGGTAAGAGTCCTTTTCCTTGTGAAAAAGGAGTCCTTTTAGATCTTATAAATATGTAGCCAATTTGGCTGATTTTAATGGACGAATTTTGATGATTTAATGGAGTTTATTCTCTTTGGTTCTTTAAGAACTGTTCGAACATTTCGGTGGATTCCGTTTGTTCATCCCGACTTATCAATCGATCTTCCGCAGTCGATTGTGGCGTCTTCACATACCAAGGTTCTTGCCTCTTTATAGGCAATGGGTCGCGGTTCCACCCCCTTCTGATTCCTTCTTTTGGACGGTCCGGGATTTGATATCCGAAGTATTGATACCGGGTCTCGTCACGATGTTGGCGTGGTTCGTATCATTTGGTATCAGAGCCAAATTGGCTACATATTTATAAGATCTAAAAGGACTCCTTTTTCACAAGGAAAAGGACTCTTACCTAATCTATAATAAGGAAACTAATAAATAAGAAAATCCTAGCCATAACTAACTCTAAAATAATATAAATATATTAAACCTAATATAAAAAAACGTAATTTAATAAAATCTAAACTCCAAATATCAAGTCGACGACATGAACATTCTTCATAACTCGAGTAGACATTTGGTTGTGCACGTGTCTTCACTTCAAGCTCGATTTCTGACCTCTTCCACTCCGAATCTCTCTCGGATCAAAACAGCAAAGTTTTAGATTTTTAAGTTGGCTTTCTGTAGCAATTCGAATCACCTTAATTGGACTTCAGATGAGAAAGTAATAAGCCAAATAGTGTACTCTGCCAGAATTATACGGGACTTTTCGGGATGCATGAAATTCGACTTGTCCAACGAATTTCCCTCTTCCTTGTCTTCCAATTCTTCGTCTTGGATGTAGTTAGGATCATATCACATCAAGTACTCATAAATTCCTCTCTACATCCACCCCTTCTCTTTGCCGTCGGATTTGGTGACCTCGCCACTGCCGCCGCCATCGTTTTGATTTTTTTTTATAAGGCTTTCGATGTTGGGTATCTTTCTCAACAATATAATTGTTTTGTTATTATGCTGTTCTTTTTATAGTTGTCAACTACTGCTGCCAACCACAATAATATTATCGTGTGTACAGTAATTTTACTGTCAACCACAATAATATTACAATAGTAGACAGTAATAATATTGCGTTGATCGAGGTCAACAAATCAAACAAAATAAAAAAAGATTGTGTTTATTATTACTGTGATTGACAGTAATATTGTTGTCAACCAGAGTAATATTAAACAAAATAGCTAGCAAAATATTGATGTGTTTGACGGTAGTATTATTGTGTTTACACTTTACAGTAGTTTTATCGTCAACCATAATAATATTAGAGTGAATTGCATTTACTACCCCTGTGAAATTCGCAACTGCACGATTCCCCATGTCATAAAAAGTTAGCAAATACCCCCCTATGCTTACTAGTCATAGGCGAAAACCCCCCTTGGAGTTGATCGTGCGACTCACTCGCCGCGTTTGCGATTTTTTCTTCCCTTTTGCTTATGAAAGGACAAAACTACCCCGTGGTTATTTGCAATAAAAAAATCCAGCCCTTAAACATATATTTTTTAAAGGTAAGGAACTAAATTGAAGGTTTAAAACAAATGTATGGGTTAAATTGCAATTTTCCAGAAATTAATTAAAATCCAAAACCTATCCCCTAATTTCTTTCCTCGTCTTCTCTTCTTCCTCTCCAAAATTTCTAAACCTCAAGAATTGCAAGGATTAGCTTAGGAAGGTCGAGGAGAGAGAGGGGTTGAGTAATGTTTGTTTTTGTTGGTAGTTGAATTGGGGTGGTTGTAGGCGGCGGATTTGCAGAAGGTGGTGTTGCGGCGTTGGAAGTGTCGGATGGAAGGACATGTGTCGGAGGTGAGGAAAAAATCCTACTTCGTTGAAGGTGAACGAAGTGCGGGCGGTGGTGGCAGAGTAAAAGCGGCTGAGGGGCATAAATGGTGGATGAAGAAATGTGGATTTGGGTGGGCCGGAGGGGGTGGGGGGCGCTGCGGGGAAGATGATTTTTTTCCTTTTATATATTTATATTTAGTAATATTTTGTGTATTTTATTTGTTTAAAATCGAAATAAAAATTACGATTTTATTAAAGAGTTAATAGCATAGAACCCCCTTTGTAATTTCGAATTATCAAAAGAATCCTTATGTTAAAACAATTAGCAAATAACCCCTATGTTGTGTTTTGTATAGCATACCGCCCCTTATACGAGATTTTGCTATTGACTTAGTTGAAATAACAAAATTACCCCTTAACTAAAATAGAATAAAGTACCTTCCAAACTTAAAATTGTAAATGAAAAGTCAAAACTCCAATTCATCTTCCCCTCTCTCACACTATCACACACGGGTTCACACTTCACTCCCACCATACAAAAAAACTAGAATCACGAAGAAAAGAACAAAAAATATATATTACAAAAAAGAATTAAAAAGAAAAGAAAAAAGTCATAATATAATTAAACCACGGTAATAGAAGAGAACGAGGTATCATATTAATAGATATCTGACTTGTTCCTTCAGAGATAAATTGATGGATCATCCATTATCGGAATCTTTGTTAAATGTGTGGACGTTCCTATTGGCGGGGGAGGAATTGTGGCTGCACTTACGAGTGAGGGTCAGGGCGCAATAGAGGATTTGGTGAGATCGGCGGAGACATAACAGAGTGGACGGTCGTAGACAGCGGCGTAGTGTGGCGAGGCGGGCCGGCGGAGCCGACGTGGTAAGGGGAGCTTAGGTCTGATGGAGAAGAGGGCTTATCCAACAATGCCATGGTCTGAATTGAAAATTTAACAAAATTCATTTTGGTGCTTATAAAAATTTCGGGGTGATTTTGTAATTCATGAAGTTTATGAGAAAGGGTATTTAGGTATTTTTAGGTCAAAAAACGCACCCCCAGTTGCACAATTCGCGCGTGCAGCGCACGGTTCGCTGTCAGGGGGCTTAACGCCTTTGACTAACTTTCATAGGGGCCGGGGGGGTTTGCTAATTTTTTTGACACAAGTATTTTTTTGACAATTAGAGATTACACAGGGGAGATTCTTGCAAAAAAACCTTTTATTAAATATAATGAATTTTTTTCCAACGTGTAAAGTAAAATAAAGTAAAATTTAGATTTATGTAAGAAAAAATTTGTTGCACGAGAAATAAAGTAAAATTTAGATTTATGTAAGAAAAAATAAAGAAAAAAACAGAACATTCCTCTAGCTTTTAGAGATGTAAATGTGTTAATTAAATCATCCTATTCAAGATGAAAAAAATTAGTATAAATAAGGGAAAATGAGGGATAACCCCCTCAATACACAAAATAATAGAGTCCAGGCCCATTTTAATATTTACCATTTGTAAAGAAATCTAAAATTAACATTAGGAATTGTGAGACCCCCCTCACGTGTTTATTATTCCAATTTTGTCCTTTCTTCCCCCACTCTTTCTCTCTCTCCCCCCCTCTCTTCTCAACCGTCCTTTTTGACGTGTTGTCATTTATTATTTTTCTTCTCTCTCCTCTCTCCTCTCTTCTCTCTCTTCCACAATTTCCTCTCTTCTCTCTCCTCTCTCCTCTATTCTCTCTCTTCTCTCTCTTCCACAATTTCCTCTCTTTTCTCTCCTCTCTCCTATCTTCTCTCTATTCTCTCTCTTCCACAATTTCCTCTCTTCTCTCTCCTCTCTCTCTCTTCCCTCTCTCTCCTTTCTCTTCCCTCATTTCCTCTATTCTCGTCTGTTTCATTTTTTCTCTTTAGTTTCTCTATATCTTCTCAATACTTTATCTTTTCTTCTACATCTCATCTCATTTTATAACACCATAGTATCTTAAATTGAAATATAATATAGTGAATTAATGGAAAACTATAGTTGATTACCAATTTTTTATAGTTGACATCGGAACAATTGTAGTTGACTATCCAATTTTTGTAGAACTCTGGCAACAATATAGTTAACTACCAATTTTTTATAGTTGACATCGTAAAAATTATAGTTAACTATCTAATTTTTATAGTTGACTCTGGAAAAAATATAGTGAACTATCCGATTTTATAGTTGACTCTGGCAACAATATAGTTAACTACCATTTTTTTATAGTTGACATCGTAAAAATTATAGTTAACTATCTAATTTTTATAGTTGACTCTGGAAAAAATATAGTGAACTATCCGATTTTATAGTTAACTCTGAGTGTATGACCGTAATTTTTTAAGTTTTTCGACAACAATGATCTCTTCTTTGTTGTGGACTCTGATAAAACAAATTTCATACGAAACAAATATTTATGAGTCAACAAATAGTGCGACCATAGATATGTAGATCTAAAAAACAAGCTTGTTTACAAACTCCATTTTTAAATAATCAACCATTTTTGCAGTCTTCATAGTCGCTGAAATTGAAAAAAAAAATGGAAATATGTCGTATTATGACATAAAACAGAGAAATCTAATTATATGTTGTAGGAAAAACGGATTTCATAGCAGCCTACCTTTATTCGATTTTTTTGATTTCACCATGTTTTTGTGTCTGCTTCTCCTCGATTCACACGTTTGTGAATTTTTTTCCAACAAATGAAGAAAACTAGGGTTCCACCGAAGGCCATAGATCATGGGTAGATTTTAGCGAATTATTGGGATGATATTCTACATATTGCCGTGATTTAGGGGGGAGAGATTTTTTTCCCATGAATATTTGATATGAATCCCGTAGTTTAGGTAGAGATGGTGGGGGGGCTGATTTCTAATACAAAATGTGAGGGTAGTATTGGTATGACACTAATGGAGGGGGTTTGACTTATTAAAAATAATGAGGGGTGGTTAGTTCTAATATTTTTCTTAATGAGGGGATTTTGTCTCATTAACCCTATAAATAATTGTATATAAAACACATCTTTAGAGCTATTTAATTAATGGTTTTCTCAAAAACAAAAAAAAAAAAAAAAAAAAAAAAAGAATCCCCTGAATGAAGACAAAAAGTAATTTAGAAGAGATGAATGACCTGGGTAGTAGGGTCCGACCTCCAGAGAAAGAATTTGGCCCAATCTTTTTGAAGACGGGATGAAGAAAACGGTCGTAAATAAAAGGCAGCAGCTTCTTATCAGTTACCATAAAAACCCAGAAGGGAAAGAATAATAAAAATCTAACAAACTCAGGGAATAAAACAGAGGCTAACAAACCAACAAGAAGTTTCCCGGACCAGATCATACAATTGCTAGATATGACCGAAGCAGAGTAACCACCGAATGCAAAATCCAAGTGCCCGCTAATTGCTAAGAAGTAAACCAGCAAAGCGCAGCCTGCGAAGCTTATAGTGATGGTGTGATGGGAGAGTTGGAAACTCAAACCGAGAAGGGCGATTAGGGTCGGAACTGTGAATCGAATGCTTTCGTGAAAGCAATTCGTCACCGTCTGAATAGAAAGATCCCTCGGAAAAAAGTGTCGTAAAAATATTAGCGATGGAGAAGACATTGCGAAAAGAAAAAAAGAAAAAATCTAAGTGGTTTGAAGATTATAGATTTGATAAATTATGGAAAGCTAGATCACGTATTTATAGAAGTTTGAATGTGGAAAATTTAACAGGAGTAATGTTATTTTCAGGGCCAAATAGTTCAAGAAAGATCCCTCGGAAAAAAGTGTTTTAAAAATATTAGCGATGGAGAAGACATTTCGAAAAGATTGTAGATTTGATAAATAATGGAAAGCAAGATCAAATGTGGCTGTATTTATAGAAGTTTGAATGTGGAAAATTCAACAGGAGTAATGTTAGTATTCATGTTAGAAAAGGGCCAAAGAGTTCAAATGCATTTTAAATATATATCCATGATAAAACGTGTTTGCGTTTTGTCATATACATGAGCGTTGGAGTAAGGCATGTTTATTCAGGCGCAACTTCTAAAACGGCCAAAGGGTTCAAACAGCAGTCCAAAATGGACGAGGTTCGATATAGTATAGGTTCAACTACTTCTTTTTTTTTTTCATTTAATTATTTTTGTGTCACGCTAAAGTCAAATGCCCCAATTTCTCCTTTTAGTGTGATTCTTTCAATTGATTATCATCGAATAATCCTTGCTGATAAACCAGTTGAAAATTTGCTTTTTAATACAATTGTTTTTGTTGCGGTAAAAATTGATTATAAAATGTACCTTTTACTAGGGGATAGTCTAGGAGTTGTAGTAAATGTTAGGATTTGTCGTAGCAAAAAAGTATTTGTTGCGGCTGTTTTACCACGTCAAAGTTTTTGTCACACTCATATCTGCTACGGGGCAAAATCATAGCAAATGTGTAGCAAAATCTTTTTTTGCTACGAATTTAATAAATATCGGGTGAGTCTTCTTCTGCCACGTGGAATATTTAATTACTTATAATATATTTCCCCATTTGCTTTTACCTTTAAGGGTTTTAGGAAAAAAAAATGACACATGACAATAAAAGATTCACCCGATATTTATCACCGGGTGTAGGTTCAAAGGAGCTCGATAGTTTGCAACATTCTTTATAAGTTTACTATATTTATCTATTGGCAATTTCGGTTCTTCAAATGGTACCATAAACATTTCCACGGAAACATCCAGAGTTGCCCATGTGGTCCCCACCCTTGCTCTTGTTTATTTGCTAAAAGTGGATCTTTTGATTCTACTAGTACCTCTTCTATTTTTCAATGTAATCCTAAAGGGCCAAAGAGTTCAAATAAATTGAGCTACTAAGTATTATCGCCTATTTGGTCTTCAACTCAAACATGCAAAAAGGGCCAAAGAGTTCAAATGAACTGAGGAGTTGTCAATTTGTACTTCTAGTCATTTGTTTACTTCTTGTTTCTTATCTTTTCGACATTGAATTTGAAATATGGGGCACTTGTGCAAACATCACCACTTCTTAAGAATTAAGCAGAAGTACGAACGCCAATTGAGCCGGGCCTACTCGAAGCTCGATTGTTCGGCCCGATTTTATTTCGGTCGAGTTTAACTAACTGTGAGCCAGATCAAGTTTGAGCCATTCTATCAAATCCGAAAAGCTTATGAGCCGAGTCTAACTAGATGTGAGCCAGATCAAGTTTGAGTGTCATTTTATCAAATCTGGAAAGCTTTGCACTTGAAATATTTGAAATGGGTGGTTGTGAGATTCAAACTCAGAACCTTTTCTTTTGGCCTGGATCTGATACCATGTTGAATGACCACCTCAACCAAAAGCTTAAGTTATTAGAAAAATGTATCATTTAACGTTAATATCTCCAATAGATTCAACTAAAACTAATTACACAAATACTCTGGTGATAAATGGAAATTTGAACTTACATTCATCCATTGTAATTGCTTTCAAGCTTATATTAAAGTAATTTATCGAGCTCAAATTATTTTAATACCAAATATTTACGCTTATCATTGATTTAAATTATTTAAAATATCTCGAATTATTGCAAATGATTAGCAAACAAAACATTCATAAAAAATCTTGTCTTTATGCTATTTTAGAATAATTTTACTACATGACTATATATGTGCATGACTTTT
The DNA here is from genome assembly GCF_056151865.1 of Erythranthe guttata. Lineage (NCBI taxonomy): Eukaryota > Viridiplantae > Streptophyta > Magnoliopsida > Lamiales > Phrymaceae > Erythranthe > Erythranthe guttata. Next base: position 10,620,259 of record NC_142537.1, read on the forward strand.
TATTTTTTTTAAGTAGTGTTATAAGTGCAATTAGAGCTCGATTTAAACGCGAAGCAGAAATATTGTATGAGCTGAGTTTGAGCCTACAATTACTAAGGCCGATAATATGTGAATTTGAGTTTCTAATCGTAAAACTCGGCGGTATTTGAGTTTGAGTCTACCAAGGCTCGACTCACATGGCCCAATTGCCATCCCTAAGCAGAAGGATATATTTTTTTATTCAAACTTACTGCAAACAGGACCATGTGAAACATTTAATTGTTGGATTTCTCCCGTCGACGACCCTCTTCTGTAAGAATGTCTAAGCCATCCACATCCCTCGAGGCAAATCCTCTAACACACACACACACACACACAATAGCGGATTGTGTTATTTTTTTTTAACTTTCCTTTGAAATGACTAAATTCCCTTTATGAATAAATATATAATTAGTTACTTAGGTTTTGTTATAAATAAATTAATTTCTTAGCACCAAATTATATTTTTCAAAACTCTTTAAAAATCAAAATTTCTACTAAATTTTCCTATTCTCGCTACGTCTCTAAATCCCAATTCTGACTATAGGGGAGGGAGGCGGTCGCTTAGGGCCCCCGATTTTAATAAAAAATTAGGGGTCCCCCAAATAATGTTTTCTACTCTTTATATATATACTAGTCATAATATTAAACGATACTTTAAATTTAGAAATAGTTAAACAATTTGAATAACACTAACTATATTATTTTATATAGTTTAAGTATTTGTTGAAATTTTTTACACTTATTCTAGCATTTGATGTGAATGAAATGTCTTAGATTTCAATGAAGGAAAAATGATCAAAAATAAAGGAAAATTTGCAAATAACGAAATAACACCAAATTTGGAAGAAGGAATCCTACAAGTCCGCAACCGCTTCGGCAATGTCCACAATTTTATCATATCTCTCTGATTCGAGCTCCAAAGAACCTGACTCCAGCGGCATTGGAAAACTATTTTAAATTAAAGGAGTACAACTCTTATCTTATGCGCTTTTCTAAAATCCGGACACGAATATGGTCAACATAGGCTGACCAATTATGATTGGACCATTATATATCTTGTAGGTATCATATCTTAGAGATCTTGTAACTTTGGAATGTTTATATTACAGTTTTCTTATGTTAGTGGTTAGGGTTTTCTATACACATTGTATAAGTATCAATAATATACTGAGAGACCACATCTCTCTCATTCTCAAATTTTATTTTTCCTATTGTTCCATTCTAGCCGCCAACTTCCCACCCTTCCTCAACCGCGGCCCCATTTCTTCTCTATGGCCGATGACGACTCTACTCCTCCTCCTCCACCTCCGGCCCCTCTCAACCCTTTCCATCTTACTCATACAAGTTCCAATATCAAGACTCCCGTTCAAATCACCCTTGATATTAAAAATTCTAACTATCGAAATTGGAGCAACTTCTTCACCATCACCATCGGTTGTTTCTGCCTCACCGACCTTCTTCACGGCAAGCCTAGGCCCGCCTCAATCTCTGCCGATGAATGGCAATACACGGACTACCTCCTCCAATTTTGGATTTACGGCACCATCACCGACGGCTAGCTTATCCAACATGGTTCTCTCCAAAACTGCCACCACACATGACCTCTGGACCGCCATGTCTGTTTGATTGAATATTTACACGATTGAATTTACATGTCAATAAAATAAAATTCACAAAAATATGTGAGGGCTTGAAACTAATATAATTTGTAGGGTAAGCTTGCATGGAGAAGGCCTGCGACCTACACACAAAAGGTAGTAGGTCCATGGTTAAACAAAAATGAAGGCCGACCTACACACAAAAGGTAGTAGAGCCATGGGTAAACAAAAATGAAGGCCCACGATCTACTAGCAAAATGTAGTAGGTCCATGGTAAACAAAAATGAAGACCCGCAACCTGCACGCAAACCGTAGCAAGGTCCATGAGAAAAATGGCCTACACACAAAAGGTAGTAGATCCATCGGTAGACAAAAACAAAGACTCGCGACCTGCATGCAAAAGGTAGCAGGTCCATGGGAAAGCAAAAAATGAAGTTTCGCGACCTACATGCAAAAGGTAGCAGGCCCATGGGTAAACAACAAATGAAGACCTACGACCTGCACGCAAAAGGTAGCAGGTCCATGGAAAAAAATGAAGATCCGCGACCTACACAGAAAAGGTAGCACGTCCATGGAAAAAATAAAATCGAAGACCCACAATCTGGGTTGAGTGTATATTTTACACTCGATTATATTCCTTTATTAAAACTTTTGTGAGATTTTATTGATATTTGGTGTTTAAAGTCTTGGATTGTTGTATTTCAGGTGCGAATTGAAGAATTAGACGGATTAAAAGGTCAAATCGTAAAAAATGGAGCGAAATCAGGCGACAAGGGAAAAGTTAAGTCAAAAGTGTTAGAAAGAAGCCTAGACGACCGTCCAAGCTAAAACGAAGCCACATTAAGTCACACAAATCGGGACCACCGTCTCGATTTCACCTTGAAATCTCTGACGACCGTCCGAGTTGCTGAAGAGGAGAAAATAGCTCACAACATTGAAGATGGCCGTCCGAGTTTTAGGTCAAAATCTAAGACAGTCGTCGGACCGGCGAATCTACTCAACTTTGGAATTTCAATTACACAGAGAAACCTTTTCTTTTGTGCCAAGTCTTCCACATTATAAATAGCAACATCAAGCACGAAATTGGGGATCCAATTACGTATTTTTCGAGCCAAGAACAACGAGCAAAGACGAAGACAATCGAAGATTCAAGCATAGTTTTAATTCTTTCTTTTATAAATTTTTAATCTAGTTCATAGAATGACTATGAGTAGCTAATTTTCTTTCTAGGATTTTATTTGAATCCTATGTGAGATTTATGAAACTTTTTTTATGGTTTCATGCAAGTATTAATTCCGAATTACTTCTTCTACTTTGTTTTATTAAGTGCATGAAATTGACCACTTTATGTGCTTTGTTGTTATTATTAGATTTGAATCAGAAGATCGGTGTAACAATTACAATTGTGGTAGGAGAACTTTTGTTGTGTTAACATAGTAAATGTGTTAATGTTTTGTTCTTGACTGAATTGCGTAGGAATACAATAATTTAATCCTGAATAATAGAATCTTAATACACGCGAAAACAAGTTATGATTGATTTAGAATATATCAGGGTAGTAATCTGAATTAATTACATGTATATTTGAACGAATTGAGCAATCAACAATCACACATAGGGAAGATAAAATCCTAGGCTCGTTTAATTTGATAATCTTCATGTTTACTTGCTTTTCCTATTTGTTTCTTTCTATTTGATTTTAGAGAATTTAGTTTAACTTAAAAATAAATTATATCGATTTTCGACTGTGTAGGTTGGGCTTGAACATAATTGGTAGAATCTAGCGCTTAGGATTAGACAATTATATATTCTCTGTGGGATCAATACTCGAACTCTTAGACCACTATATTACTTGTTCGATACGTGCACTTGCGTATAGGTATTTTTACCAAACAAGTTTTTGGCCGCCTTGCCGGGGAATATTTCAAATTTTCCATTATATTCTAATTCTATATCTGAACAATTCTCACGATCCACCCAAAATTTGAATTTTTTTTCTTTCTACTTTTTGTTTTCCTATATAGAGTCTTGTACTAAATCCGATTAAGAGCATGTTGACTCAACAATGAATACGAATTTTATATTCATTTCCAAACTCTCTCTCTCTCTCCAGATTTATATTTTCCATTCGTCAAATTCATCTTCTCCGGCGAAAGATCGGCGCTCGGTGGATTTTCCGGCTGTCAAGGGAGTTGTGCTTGGGAGGTCTTGAGGGTGTAGATCTTACACCATCACTCTTCTACTCAGATATATGGCAATTTATGAGAAATAGGGGGCCCTAGGCAAGTTTTAAGAATTTGTAAAAATAAGCCCATATTTGTATTGTATAACATACACATTAATTCATTATAACGATCACGATTAGATAAAAAAGTTTAAAATCTTGAAATAGATAAAATTTGATAGAGAATCTCAATATCAAATTAAATATAATGAATCTAAGACATTCCACATCAAAGCAAGAATAAGTGTAAAAAATTTGCAACAAATACTTCAACTATTTAAAATAATATAGTTATGGTTATTAAAATTGTTGAACTATTTATATATAATGAATATCATTGAATACTAAGATGGGGTTGTTTAGGGTCCGAGAGGGGTTGTACTACTCGGACCCAAACGATTTAATCTGGTGCGTAGAAAATATTTAGCAAAAATTTATAGTCATTGATTTAAAGTACGAACTAGTACGATCCAGTACGAACCTATGAATTTATAAATTAAAGTACGAACCCAGTAAAAATAGATCGTACAAAGGTCGTACTCCATCGTACTTGATGTAAAATTACTTTATTAACCTTACATTATTAAACCAAAGAATTAAAAGTAGGGTTAACTGTACTTTGCCCCTAACTTTGGTCATTTTTGCTATTTGCCCCCCAAATAAAAAAAAAATTCCACGATCATACCTCGACTAATTAATTTAGCCTAATTTCGCCAATTAACCAATTTTTGACCATAATTTCAATTTTGACCCCAATTTTGACTCGCCACCACCGGAGACCGCCAGAGACCCACGGTCTCCGGCGTTGACTCTTTTTTTGTCTGAAATTTTTTTCCGGTAGCTCAACCGCAGGGTCTCCGGCTTTGATTTTTTTTTTCTTTTACATTTTGTTTTTTCTAAAAAAACTATTTTAACTAATATTAATGTATTGGCTGTTAAATTACTGTCTCCAGCAGTTATTTAACTGTCGGAGAGAGTAATTCAATGTTAATTAACATTTTTTTCTTAAAAAAATATATTAATTAATATTACTATCTTAACTGCTAAATTACTGTCTCCACAGTTATTTAACTGTTAATTGACTTTTTTTTTTCTTAAAAAAATATTTTAATTAATATTAATGTCTTAGCTGCTAAATTACTGTCTTCAACAGTAATTTAACTGTCGGATGCAATAATTTAAATGTTAATTGACTTTCTTTTTTGAATTTGTTTTCTAAAAAAAAATGTTTTAATTAATATTACTGTCTTGGCTCAAAATTAATGTCTCCAACAGTAATTTAACTATCTGAGACAATAATATTATTGTATTAATTAATTTTATCGTCTTGACCTGCATTATTGTTGTTTTCGACTGTAATATTATTGTCTTCGACCGTAATATTACTGTCTCAAGCAATAATATCACTGTTTGGGACAATAATATTAGTAATATTACGGTTCAGGAAAATAATATTAATAATATTACTGTCTGAAACAGTAATATTATTGTCTGAAATAGTAATATTATTGTATGAGACAGTAATTTAGTAGGCAAGATAGTAATATTAATTAAAATATATTTTTCTAAGATTTTTTTTTTTTCAAAAACGAAAAAAAAAAGTCAATGCCGGAGAGCGGCGGCCAACTACGGTTGACCGGCCGAAAAAAAAAATTCACAAAAAAAAATGTTTTAAAAAAAAACAGTCAACGCCGGACGCCGCCCGCCCGGTCAACGCCGGAATCTGGCCGAAAAAGAAAATTCAGAAAAAAAATTATTTTCTCAAAAAAAAATATTTTTTCAAAAAAATATTAAAATGGGGCTTAATGTGATATATTTGTTTAAATTTGGGGTCAATGTGTAATATTAAGGAAGTTAGAGTATAATGGATGAAATTGATAAAAAAATATATTATGGAGGGTATTTTAGAGTAAAGACATGGTGATGGATTAATTTGAAAGATTGTTGTTTATGTGGACCAATGTGCATTTAAGTCCCTTGTCATGACCCTAATTATTAATTATTATTAATTGTTACTTAAGTTTTAGTTATAGGGGTTTTTATGTAATTTCACCTATAAGGTAGGTATCGTACTTTTTTTATGGGGTTCGTACAAATCATACGTGTCACATTTTTATTGGTTGATTTTCAATCGTTTGAGTCCGAGTAGTACAACCCCTCTCGGACCCTAGACAACCCCTACTAAGATTAGTGTATATAAAGAGTAAAAAATATTATTTGGGGACCCCTATGTTTTTCTAATTCTTGGGGTTGTAAATATTTATTCCAGAGCACGAAACTCTGCAAATTCTTGGAGTGTTCGTGTTCTATAGCTCGAAACCATAGCAAATTCAAGTTTTTTTTTCTCTCAACTCCTAAACCTGATTGTAAACCTACATTTGTTAATTAATTCGTAAATAAATTGCTTGAAATGAAATAAGTTACTTAAAATTACCGTATTTGAAGGTCGTAAGTGACGTATTGAATGCCGAGAGTTTAGTTTGGAGAGAGTTTGGGAGAGGTAGAAAGAATTTTGAAGGAAAAAAAGTTTCAAAAGACTAAAATCCCACTGCAACAGTAAAAGTCCCATTGCAAATAGTAACCCCTAAAATAAGCACAGGGGGTATTTGCTAGTGTTTTTTTTATGATAGGGGGAAAAGCGCAGTTGCGACTTTCACATGGAGATATTTGTAATAAATGATGCAACAGGTTTGAATTCCTTTAATAAAAGAATCGCTTATTTCATTAACCAAAGTAAATATAATACATAATACATACATCATACATGATTCAAATGTCTCTTTATTTTTGTAATGAAAGAAAATATAATGCAATCTTGTAATTTAAAAAATTACGTAATACAATCATACAATTTGTACTAATGTGACCGAACACCATAACTCCAAATGGTAGTATGCTTCCATTAATTGAATTTTATTGTCAATTGCCCCGCCTTTGTAATATAAATTCACCTGCAGAGATATAGGTAGTAGAACATCAAGACGTCAAAGTTGTCACTAACCAATGGATTGTTTGTTCAAAGTACGAGAAACTATTTAGCCAAATGTTAGATTTGAAATTTGTTGCACGAGAAATAGAGTATCTATTATTCGGAAAGGGAATTTAATTAGGAAGCTATTGGATTTTAATTTGGAAATAGTACCATCTTAATTCTTAATCCATTTTTTTTTTCCAAAATAAAGTATTTTAAAACAGAGAGATTATACGCAACGCCCTGGATTCAAAAAATTCCAGAGGTATATTGTGGAAAATATTAAAAGAATAAAAATAACCACTAGATTTGTTTAAATAACGGATCTATGGGAAAGAATAAAAAAAAAAAAAAAAGAAAAGGAAGACAAAAAGTAATTAAGAAGAGAATGAATTAATGACCTGGGTACTAAGGTTCCCCTCGAGGGAAACAATTTGGCGCCATATTTTTAAAGAAGGGGCGAAGAAAACGATCGTAAATAAAAGGCAGCAGCCTCTTCTCAGTTACCCACAAAATCCAGACAGGCAAGAACAATAGAAATCTAACGAGGTCAGGTAATAAAAGAGAGAATAACAAACCAAAGAAAAGAGGATCAGCTACATTTATTTATTACATAAGATTTATGAGGCCCTTAAAACTACCTCTTCTATTGTTCTAGGTAACCCAAAAAGGCCAAAGAGTTCAAATAAACTTACTATCGTCTCTCTGTTCTTCTACTTAAACTTGCCAAAATTGCAATTAGTTCAAATCAATTGAGGATTTGTCAATTTTGAGACTCCAAATATGCTTAAGAGATGATTAGTTTGCTTTTTTCAATATTTTTAGTGCTTTGAAATAGTTTTCACATATCTAAATACCAGCCCTGTGTTACGAAAAATCTGCACCAAACCCCCTTGTGTTAATTTTATTGCGTAAAATCTCCTTGTATTTTATTGTATCTTGCATGAAATCCCCAATTCGGTTATTGGTAACTATTTAGCAAGTATTTCATAACACAAGGGGTGTTGGTGCATGATTTAAGCAAAAATATTTTATTTATTTAAAATTTTAAGTCAAACACATATATTCAACAGCAACATAGAAAAAAATTAAAGACTAATGGTAAGGATGTAAAACATAGGGAGAAAATAAATTTAATAAATTAAATGTCAAGCTGTCTCCAAATATGCTTAAGAGATGATTAGTTTGCTTTTTCAATATTTTTAGTGCTTTGAAATAGTTTTCACATATCTAAATACCAGCCATGTGTTATGAAAAATCTGCACCAAACCCTCTTATGTTAATTTTTGTTAGAGTATATTATATTATTAGATATTATAGAATATTAGGATTCTAGTATGATTCGGTTACCTAGATTAGTTAGGATTTAGTTACCTAGTCAAACTCTATTACCTTACAATATATCTCTATATATATTCCATGTAATCAACCCATAACATAATGGGGGTTTCTATTTGTTAAGTGTATATTTATACACTTAATTGTACCTTTTAATTGGAGCTTTTGATGTGTTTTTACGATAATTGGTGATTAATATGGTTATTATTTGTATTTTAGGTGCAAATTGAAGAATTGACAACTTTTGGGGTGAAAACTGCAAATTCAGATAAAAAGTGGGTCAAAAGTGAAAAAATCAGATTTCTGCAGAATTGAAGACCGCGCGGCCGTGCGGATTTCAGGCGTAAATCTCACACGGCCGTCCGGATTGACGTAGGGGCGCAGTGAAGGAAGTTTAATTACACAAGGAAACCCGCCCTATTATATTTTTGCACCCTATTTAAAGGCCAAAAGCACACAATTAGAGGAGGCTGGACCTTTTATCTTGAATCTTTAGTTTTTATCTTTCATCTTTCTACACGCAATCAAGGAGCACAAGAACGAAGACGAAGACTTGACGACTCTTCATCATAGTTCTCCTCTTTTATTAGTTTTTATGAATTTTCGTATTTTTATTATGCTTTTCGTAACGAACATGAGTAGCTAAGTTTTTTATTCTAGGATTTTGTTGGAACCCTATGTGGTAATTCGAACCTATTTTTCTACTTTTATGCAAGTTTAATTCTTCGATTATTTCTTCTATCTTGATCTTATTTAGCGCATGAACGTAGCTAATTTATGTTGCTATGTGTTATTGTTAGAATTGATTGACAGATCGTTTTAATAATTAGAACAGGGATAGAAGAGCCTTCGAATAGTTTTTCACCGAATGCGTGTGTTGATTGCATGTATTATCGTAGACATACAGATAATACCTTAGGTAGCCGTTTACGAGACTTGTTATTTAATGCTTTATTTTTACTAGGTTTGCATAGACATATAGTGAATCTTTTATGAATAATAGGCTTATAACGCAGCGACAGCTGGTTATGAGTAATTTCGTGTCTTGGGTTAATAATCGAGAATGAATGACCTGGGTTGTAAGGGACCCCCTCGAGAGAAACAATTTGGCGCCATCTTTTTGAAGACGGGATGAAGAAAACGGTCGTAAATAAAAGGCAGCAGCCTCTTATCAGTTACCATAAGAACCCAGAAGGGAAAGAATAATAAAAATCTAACAAACTCAGGGAATAAAACAGAGGCTATCAAACCAACGAGAAGTTTCCCGGACCAGATCATAAAATTGCTAGATATGACTGAAGCAGAGTAACCACCGAATGAAAAATCCAACTGCCCGCTAATTGCTAAGAAGTAAACAAGCAAAGCGCAGCCTGCGAAGCTTATAGTGATGGTGTGATGGGAGAGTTGGAAGCTCAAACCGAGAAGGGCGATTAGGGTCGGAACTGTGAATCGAATGCTTTCGTGAAAGCAATTCGTCACCGTCTGAATAGAAAGATCCCTCGGAAAAAAGTGTTTTAAAAATATTAGCGATGGAGAAGACATTGCGAAAAGAAAAGAAAAAAAAAATCTAAGTGGTTTGAAGATTGTAGATTTGATAAATAATGGAAAGCTAGATCAAATGTGGCTGTATTTATACAAGTTTTAATGTGGAAAATTCGACTGGAGTGATGCTAGTATTCATGTCATTTCAAGGCCAAATAGTTCAAATTCCCATCGAAAAAGGCCAAAGAGTTCAAATGCATTTTAAATATATATCCATGATAAAACGTGTTTGCGTTTTGTCATATACATGAGCGTTGGAGTAAGGCATGTTTATTCAGGCGCAACTTCTAAAACGGCCAAAGGGTTCAAACAGCAGTCCAAAATGGACGAGGTTCGATATAGTATAGGTTCAACTACTTCTTTTTTTGTTCATTTAATTATTTTTGTGTGACGTACTGACATACAATAATACTTACTGACATACACCGGTAGAAAAAAGATAAAAAAAGAATAATATTGTCGCTAACTCTAATTGTGCTGTCAACGACAGTACAAATACACATAAATGTACTCTCAACAACAGTACAATTACGTTAATGTACTGTCAACGACAATATAATTACGTTAATGTACTGTCAGTGAAAGTATAATTACTGTTTATAACAGTACACTTATGGTCAACGTTTAGCGGCGGACGTAAACAAACGGATAAAAAATTTAGGAAAAAAAGGAAAAAAAATTGAAATAGTCAACGCCGGAAATCGGCGGCGGAAAAAACATACCACAAAAAAAATCGAAAAGTCAACGCTGGAAAAAAAAGTCAAAATTTCAGACAAACAAATGTTTTAAAAAAAAGTCAAAATTGGATTTTTTTATGGTCAAAGTTGATTAAATTGAGGTTACAATTAAGTATTGGATGTAAAGGGTTGGGGGTAATTTTTTCATATACATTATTTTTTTCTTTATTTGTAATATATATTAAAGTGATGGACTTATTAGCGAAAGAGATATAGCCCTTGAACTAGACACGGCCAAGGGCCGGGTTTGACCCGGACCCGGCCCGGACCCGACCCGAAGACCGCCCCGCCCCGCCCCGGCCCCGACCCGTTGACCATGGACCCGGACCCGGCCAAGCACGGGTCGGTTTCGGGTCCCAAATATCAGGACCCGAGACCCGTCGGGTCCACCCGGCGGGTCTACCCGTGGGACCCGGCCCGAGGCCCCGACCCGGGAACCGGGTATTAAACCGGATTTTTTTGTACAAAAAATGCACCTTGGGGGGTTCGAATTCGGAAAGATGGGGGAAGAATGAGCAATTCTTAACACTGGACCAACCAACATTTTTGTTTAAATGTAGACAAGAAATATATATAATATAAACACGCTGGTGTAAAATGATAAATATGTTAAAAAAAATTATTAATTTTCATATTAATTGTTATTAAATAATTTTAATTAACTTATTAACAAATGCACTATAAGAAACTTTTAAAAAAATATATAGAATTACGATTCAATACTTCAAAAAATTTATTAGTAATTATTATATCAATATAATCTCCACTATTGAAATATATAGGATTGAATCAATTCAATATTATTATATCAATATAATCAATATATTGAATCAATTCAATATATAAACAAATGCGTTGATTCATATAATCTCCACTATTGAAAAATATATAGGATTGAATCAATTCAATATTTAATCAAATGCGTATACTTAATACAAACTCACTTTTGTTATTAAAATCGATAGTGTGAAAAAATCGAATGAAAAATTAAATAATATGAGTATTTTAACATAAGATAATTATTCAAAATATTATGATGTAATTTCTCTTTTAATAATTGGTTTAATTTGTAAAAATCGTAAGAATTAAATTGTAGATCATATGATTTAATCCTTTTTTTTACATATACATTTTATTCAAATATTCGAATTGAATCGTAAGATTTAAATGGATTAAGCTCAAGTTCTTTCAATTTATTTTAATTTTTTTATTATATTATATTTGTGAATAATTTAATTAAAATTCTTTAATAATTATGAATATGATAATTAATAATCCATTAAACATTATTTTTATAATCATTTTACACTATCTGTTATTGTTATATACATTTCTTGCAAGTAATTTCACAATTAATTGCCTTGTCCCACTGGTTTGGTTTGGTATTTTCATGTGAAGGGGACCAGAGTTCGAACCCCATTCCAAGCATATTTTGGAAAAAGTTTCAAAATCCGGTTCGGACCCGGCCCAACCCGGAACCGACCCGGACCCGGGTGGACCCGAGTGGACCCGCCCCGGACCCGGACCCGCCTCCCCGCGGGTCGGTTTCGGGTCCTCCAAAACTCGGACCCAGACCCGGACCCGACCCGACCCGGGGCCGTGTCTACCTTGAACAGTAACATCCAACGGCCCACATAGTCCCCACCCCTGCACTTATTTATTTGCTAAAAGTGGATCTTTTGATGCTACTATTTGCCCACATAGTACCTCTTCTATTTTTCAATTTAATCCAAAAGGGCCAAACAATTCAAATAAATTGAGCTACTAAGTATCGTTTATTTGGTCTTCTACTCAAACATGCAAAAAAGGATAAAGAGTTCAAATGAACTGATGAGTTGGCAATTTGCAATTCTAGTCATTTGTTTACTTCTTGTTTCTTAAGTTTTCCACATTGAATTTGAAATATGAGGCAATATTGCAAACATCATCGCAGACTGCCGCCACTGCTCAAGAGAGAGCGCTGCGAGATCAAATTGCTATCTCAGAATAGCGGACTCAAGAATTGGCTTGTATGCTTAGAAATGATTGAATAATTTATTTTGAATAAGGTGTACATTTTTTGAAGGGCAAGCAACAACTATATTATGTTTGTTTCTCATCACTAAAACGGAGAGGGTTTAACCTAAAAATGATCTAGTATATATACTACTACAAGTATGGGCCCTGTTTTACATTTCCTGGGCCCAAAGCCGCCACCCTACCACTCCCTACTCTGCCACGTGGCCAGTTATCATTGGTTCTTTTTACTGCCCCTGTGCCAGTGCAATTCTGCCACTTGTCCCTTTTTTCTCAGAGTTGTCCCCCGTACAGCCTCTGCAGTGTCGAGGAAGTACCCTTTCTCCGAGATGTAGAATTACCTCGTCTAGTCACCTCGCACGACCTATTCTTACTTCTTCCGCAGCCTTCCTTGCCTACCTCGCCTGTCTTGGCCCATCATGGTATTGGACTTGCCCATCTTGGGCCCACGAGCTTTCTTTCCTTTCTTGGGCTTATCACTTTTATCCTATGGGACAAAACAGTACGGATCATCTACTCCCCCACTATACCTAGTTTGACGAGATATTGATGGCTAGGTATAGTCCTGACTTGTTTAAAATAATATTTTATAATTCATCTCTACTCCCCCCCAGTTCGTCGCAACTAACGTTGTTCGGTTGCGACGAACTACTACCAATGCGCTTGCTCCTCTCTCTCTCTCTCTCTCTCTCTCTCTCTTTTTTTTTTTGTTTTTACCAAGCTCTTTACTCCCTAGTTCGTCTCCAACAAAACGAAACATTTACTAGAATTGCCGGATACTTCGGCACTCATCGCTTCATATTCCGCATCCGGATAGCGAAATTACATAATCACCACTTTTTCTTGGAGAACGTGTAAGCACCTGAATCAATATGTTAGAAGAATTAAAGGCAGTGATGTTTCATCTCTGCCACGTCTCTACACCCCTGTGGCGACTGTTGGTATTCCCGAATGACTGGGGTATACGAAACGCCGTTCTGGTCGTGGTTGTTCCATTTTTTGAAATGAACGGCCAGATTTCATCCCCCGATCAAAAGAAAAATCACAAAGTCTATAAATACACCCCAATTAGGTTTTGAACCTTTCTTTTGCCTCTTCTTCCTCACATATCCACCTTCTCTGATTCCGGCTAAGCGCCAGATCCACCCTTCACTTCTCACCTTTTTTGCTTCCAGTTTTTTCCAACGGCACGCTGACGTCCTTTTCCGGATCATCCTCTAGCTTCGCCGGAGGTCCTTCTTGCAGGTGATTCTTTCCTTTTGCATTCTTCTCTCTTCTTCTCCTTTTTCATCAAAGATAAACTTTTCCTAGGATGTCCCAACTTTCCAATGAGTCTACCCCATTAGGTAGTTCTTTAGAACGTTTATTAGGTGACTCAGATACCTTGCTGCATCTTTTAGCCGACGCCATGTTCTTAGGTGTAGGCGACATGGATAACGTCGCTTCTCTTGACCCCCCTAGAACCTCGCAAACCGCCATACAAACCCCTGCCGCACAACTCGCCGTGGTCACAAAAGATCCTTATTCAACGGTGGATAGCGGTTGGGTCCTAGAGTCGGTGGTGTACGGGCCTAGATATCGGTACGTACACCCTGAACCATCTCAACTCCCAGGCTACTTCGATGACGAGCTGCTTGTTAGAGTAGGTGACCGAAAATCCAACTAATTGTTGTGTTTTCTCACGCTACTCGTAAATAATCTATTTCGTATTAATGATAAATACCCCCATTGGCATTCGATATCTTTGTCCCTTGCATAAACATAGATATAGTCCTCACTCTTACTTAAGTACTATAAATAGATCTAGTAGAATCGTGAGATTATTTATTTAAGTATAGTAACTGTTAAACATAGTTCCTAGTCAATGGGTTACGCCACTAATGAGGATATCGGCCTTTCCCATTCGAGACTAGCACTTAGTGTATGTGTACTGCGTCTCATCAGTCAACGGTGTTGTGACATCGGCATACATAAGTGGGTGCTCATAAGTTGATGAGTTCACTGAACTCTCTCAATCTAGAGATCTCTAATTGGTTTCCAATAATCGAGTAGAGGTTTCTATGATATAGTTGTACACCATTAATCCTTAAGACCCAAACATCACCGTGACTTCACTAGAGGACCAGCTGTATCGTGACCTGTCCCTGAGGTTCCACCGAGGACCGCCCCAAGGGCCAATGTTCGTGCAGTCTGAAATCTAGTGGGAGGTCTGTGCATTGTAGTAGGGGTTTTTTGGGGTGAAACAGTTTCTACTGCTGCTTATGTGATAAATAGATCTCATTTTGTTCATTTGTCTGGAAACTTGCCTGAAACTATTTGGTCTGGTAAACCTGCTGATTTTTTCTATTTTAAGAGTTTTTGGTGCTCAACTTTTGTTCACCAGAAAGAAGATAAAATGTATTTTTATTGGATATCCTGAAGGAGTGAAAGGTTATACATGCTGGCTAAAAAATGAGCATGGTTTCAAAACTATAATTAATAGAAATGTTCTGTTCAATGAAAATGAATTTCCTTGCTTGCATGTGCCTTCATTTATTGTTCCTCCCCCTGCTCCTAGTGAGGTGGAGAAATCCCCTATGGGAAATGAGGAAACTGAGAATGATGATGATGAGTCATCCTCTGTGCCTGAAACTGTATTTGATCAAAATGTTGAGTCTGATCTACTTGATATTGATGATTTACATGAGTATCAACTTGCTAGGGATAGGCCCAGAAGACAAATTAGGAGACCACACAATCTTGATAATTTTCAGCTTGCTTCTCATGTGTTTAATGTGTTTGATGCCTTAGATGGCAATGAACATAAGTGCTACAAAGATGCTTTAAATTCTGTTGAATCTGTTATGTGGCTTTCTGCTATGAAAGAGAAAATTAACTCATTACATGTCAATCAAACTTGGACTCTTGTTCCTAAACCTGCTAAGTGATATGTGATTGAATGTAGATGGGTCTTTAAAATTAAGCATGAAACTAATTATGTGAGATACAAAGCTAGGCTTGTAGCTAAAGGTTTTACACAAAGAGAAGGCATTGATTGTAATGAAATATTTGCTCTTGTTGTGAATTCACCACTGTCATAATTTTGCTTGCTTTAGTTGCTCACTTTGATTGGGAGCTTAAGCAAATGGATGTTAAAACTTCTTTTCTACATGGTGATCTTGATAAGAAAAATTTCATGAAACAACCTGAGGGTTTTGTTGATTTTTCTCATCCTGATTATGTCTGTTTGTTGAAGAAATCTTTATATGGCCTTAAGCAGCCCCCTAGACAATATAACAAAAAAATTGATACGTGTATGCTATCTTTGAAGTTTAAAAGAAGTGATTTTAATCCTTGCATGTATTTCAAAGATAATTGTCAATCTCTTGTGTTCCTCTTAATTTATGTTGATGACATGCCTATTGCCAACCCTTGCTTGAAAGCTACTGATCATGTGAAGAAATGTCTTAGTGATAATTTTGACAGGAAGTTTCTTGGCGACTCAAAAAGAATTCCGGGTATGGACATAATTAGGAACAGAGAAGAGAGTTCTTTGTTTCTGAACCAATCTGCCTATGTGGAAAAGATCTTGGATAAATTTTCCATGAAAAATGCCAAATTTGTTATTGTGCCTTTAGTTGCTCATTCCTGTCAAGTAATGAACAATCTCCCAAGACTGAACATGAAATGTGTGATATGAAATCTGTACATTATACTAATTCAGTTGTCTCTATTATGTAATTAATGGTCAGCACAAGACTCAATATTGCATATGTTGTAAGTTGTTTGAGCAAAAATATGGCTAATCCCGGCATGCCTCATTAGGAGGCTGTAAAATGGTTAATGAGATATCTAAAAGGATCTTTTAAATCATGGATTGAATTTTCAAAATGTTAAAAATAAATAGGTCTATGTGGCTATGTGGATTCCAATTACGCTAACAATAGGGATAATAGGAAACCTACAACCTCCTATATGTTTACTCTATGTGGATCTTGTAAAAGCTGGAAATCACAACTTCAAAATATTGTAGCTCTTTCTACCACTGAAGCTGAATATACTGCAGCCACTAAGGTTGTTAAAGAATCTATCTGGTTTAAAAGGGCTTCTCTCTGAAATTGGTTTCTTGAAAGAACAGGTTGTGGTATTATCTGATAGTCAATAGGAATTTATGTTAGGATAGTAGACTAAAAGTCTCGCTTTTAGCTACATAATTTTATTATTGAATTTATAAAATAGCATATTATCATTTTACGAGAATCTGCACTAGGGTATTCAATCCATTTAATTGATTGTTTGTCAGTTACTTAAAACCATAAGTCTAAAATCTAATTGTATTCGAAATGGTGTGCTACGACGCATAGAAAGATCATTTCGAAAGTTCGTTTAGAATATAAAGATAAACGTTCACAATCTAGATTGAAATGGACAAGCCATTGGTAAAAGATTGTAGCTCAATATTTAAGTGATTGGTCTTGATCACAGTAAACAGAGAATAACTTTTGTAGTTATTGTTTTGACTTATTGTGCTAGCACACCCAGCATGTGTTGAACCGGACAAAGTGAAATAATTGTTTCATCACTGTTCATAAATGAAACTGTATTATTTCTAGTTGACAGTAAATTAGTTACTCTCTTAATCCCTAGATAATTAACGTACACATTTAATTGATGATCTCTACTTTGATGTCACAATTGGAGAGATTCCTATATTGAGTCAAATGGCCCCCGGTGCGTTGGGTAGAGACATTAAGAATCAATAAGTGGAAATTAATTATCGAAAGGAATCTACATCTTTGAAATATGAGATTGATAATAACCCTTGAGTAGCTTATAAGATTTGTTTATGCCAAGTCCTGGCCAAGTGGATTTCGTATCCGGCATACTCAAATAAATTAAGCGGGTAAGACTCATGAACAAGAAACCATTTAATTTATTAACAGTAAATAAATTATTTGGTGGTTCAAAGATATCTTAATGTGGGGAGAATTTAAGTAATGATCGACCGGAGCTCGAATATAATATTTGAGAATATAAACAGGAGTTCAATAATTATTTGGTAGTGGAAAATAAATAATTATTTAATGATTAATTAAATGAATTATTTTAAGAGTTTGAATTGAATTAATTATTAGTTGCCATATTTATATTTTCTTCTTTAGTCCCTATTGTAGCCCAATGGACTTTCTAATTAATCGAGAAAATAAAGTTCAACCAATATTATATATTGGAATTAATATAGCCGAAAATTAAGTCCCCATTGGACTGCAATTTTCGACTATATAGAGTTATAGAAGGAGTGGGATTTGTTTCCATGTAATCCTCTATGTGTGTGACTCTAATTCCTTGTGTTATATATAATAGAGATTAGGTTGATGAGAGATGGAGAATTCGACACGCCTAATTCACGTTGGAAGAGAATAAAATTTTCTCTTCTTCTTTTCTCTCTAAGTTTCTTCATTATAGGTTTAGATTGCTTCAAGTACATGTCCACCATTGTAGAAAAATTATTAATCCAGGATATACAATAGAAGACTATAGGTTTTTAGAGCAAACTATTATTCCCAAAATTTCTGAGCAGTCCTGCGAAGAAATTCACCATAAATCAACCGTTCGTCCGATAGGCTTGAAATGTATACATTGGCTTCCTAACCCATAGTAATACAATCTTTCCGAAGGGTTTCTCCATAAGATCAAGAATCTAGGAGATATCGGTAAAGGAAGACGGATGTAAATTTCTAGACAACAGTTTTTCGAGGATTGAAGGCTTGGTGTGGATCCTCGTTCGTGCGTTGATGATATAAATGAGTCTGCTCGCTAAAACTTTAAGTTACTAGATTAAATTTATTTCTTGTTAAACGAATCTAATCAAAGCATGTTAATATAATTAAAACTGGCTAATCTCGAACCTCTTGCGAATTTTCATTGACTCCTAGGCTTCACATCCCAACAATTTAGTTGTGCAAGAATCGTGTCTTTCATGACAGAACAAAACAAATTGACATCAAATTCCACTTTATGAGAAAAAATGTGGAAACAGAAGTTGTAGATCTTGTGAAAATTCCTTCTAAATTCAACCCCGCTAACATGGGTACTAAGTGGTTACCTGTTGAAAAATTGAGATCATGTTTGTGTTGGGGATCAGGCACGTGTACGCAGCGGAAAACAAGATTTTTATTTTATTTATATAAACTAATTTATATAAACAAACACGTGCACATTAATTACAATTAATTGCATACCTTTTCGCTTCCAATCACCGACAAACATGCTCGCATATATAATTAATTTAAATGACATAAATTAAATCATCATAGCATGCTTGAAAATGAAATCAAATAATCAACATGTTCAACGAACGATTCACATAAACACATAATCGAATATATAGATTCATGTGATTTGATAATTAATTAACATACATTAATCTCAATTAATACAAATTAATTAATATATATATCTTAATTAGGAAAAATGATATTTTACCCTTGAAGAGGGAATCGAACGAAAACTCGAGAAGATGGCTAGTTGCTCTTCCCACTCCTACTAATCCAACGTGTTTGCTGATCTGAAATTACAGGTCTGCTCCGACTTTAATATCTCCATTATTATTGACTCGATAGACAATTCCTTTTGGCAAATTGTAGACCCATGAGTTGTGAAGCTTCTATCAAGATGCCACGACCATTCGAGAGCAGTTTTTCAGAATTGCCTTCTCGCATCACCGGCTTGTGGTGGTGCGTGAGGCGCGTGGAGACTACCCTGGTGGCGGCGTTGGCGGTAGAATAATCTTCCTCTTCTTAGGTTTCACCTCATGTATTCAATCCACTATCCACGCATCACTAGATACGTGATAGGAAAAATACAACGAATAAGAACGAGGGGAAAAAGAAGATGCCGATGCGGCGGCGGTGCGGCGGCTAGTGGCAGAGGTAGGGTGTCGGCTGCAAGGTGGACGGCTGATGGAGAGAGAGGCTAGGGTTTTAGCTTGTGATGTGTGTCGTTTTTGTGTGTCTTTCACAAGACATATAAATCCTATTTAAATGCTCCTTGTGAAAACCCTAACATGCCTTAAGTTGGGGTAGGCCTAACAGTTAAGTTCACTCTATTTCTCGGATCATTTTTAACAAACGAATGCTCGTAAAAATATAACAATTATACTTTGACAACAAGCACAAATTCTCGTCGATACGAGTACCACTTTGCAATTTACCAATTTCCGAAATTGGAAACCCTAATTTAGGACTTGCCAAATTGGGAAGCTTCCCAATATAGAAAGTTCACTAAATTTCCGTCGAATTCTTTTCCTCTACTTATTCTCATCCGTATTAACAATTACGAATGTTGGACTCAATCATATTGACTTCCAATTACACTAAGATTAACTAATTAATCTTAGCTCGTTGCATTAAGGATCTCAAGTACACGAGCAGTGTGACCCTCGATGGTTCAGGTGTAAGCTAGCCGTGGGCCCACAACCCATTGAGGTTTAAACTCGTCCCTTGAGTTATAATTAAGTTGAAGCTAATTTCAACTTAACTACCCAACGAATCAAGATTGGCGTCTAGCAACTACGGGTCATGATTCCCTAGATACAAATGAAGTGCCTGCAAGAACCGTGTGATATAGTTAACGTACAGTACGATCCCTTCGATACATATATCCCGATTGAACTAGAGGCATTGGTTCGTCGAGACCTCTTTATGAGTTCAATAACTGTGTGGACGTTCTTGATTATATAATCCGTTCACGTTTGACTTAGGGAAACATATTTCTCTAATCACGACACTTTCAGCTGTGGCCACAGACTTCATTGATTATAAATCGTAAGAACACAAAGGATATCCATGACTGATCAGGCGATCGAATCCCCTACTACAATGCACAGACCTCCCACTTGATTTCGGACAGCACGAACACTGGCCCTTGGGGCAGTTCTCGGTGGAACTCAGGGACATGTCACGATACAGCTGGTCCTCTAATGAAGTCACGGTGATGTTTGGGTCTTAAGGATTAATGGTGTACAGCTATATCATAGAAACCTCTACTCGATTATTGGAAACCACTTAGATATCTCTAGATTGAGGGAGTTCAGTGAACTCATAAACTTACTTATGAGCACCCACTTATGTATGCCGATGTCACAATATCGTTGACTGATGAGACGCAGTACACATACACTAAGTGCTAGTCTCGAATGGGAAAGGCCGATATACTCATTAGTGGCGTAACCCGTTGACTAGGAACTACGTTTAACAGTTACAATACTTAAATAAATAATCTCACGATTCTACTAGATCTATTTATAGTAATTAAGTAACTGTAAGGACTATATCAATGGTTGTGCAAGGGACAAAGATACATAATGCCAAAGGGGGTATTTATCATTAATACAAAATAGATTATTTACGAATAGCATGAGAAAACACAACAATTAGTTGGCTCTACGGTCACCTACTGTAACAATCTCCCACTTGACCTTAAGCCAACTACTTACTACCTAAGTCCCATCGACTCTCGATGTTTCTCATGGACCGGTCTGGGTAAAGGCTAAGTAAAGGGATCTAGAATGTTGTCTACCGAGGCAACTGTCTCGAACTAAAGTTTGCCTCTATTAATTATCTAACCAATGAGATAATTATGATTGAGTATGTGCTTGAATTTCTGATGAGATCTTTTGAAAATACACATTCAACACTTGAATATAATTTCGAATCCAAACTGCTACATTCGCGTCATCTAATGCCGCAATATATTAAGCTTCAGAGGTGGAATCCGGCGTCATGTTCCACTTGGAACTCATGCGGCACATCGTTAATAAGCATGAATATAAATACCGACGTCCTTTTTAAGTTGTCCACTTCTGATTGAAACACTAAAGTCATCGAACGACTTTATTTTCAACTCGGAATCCCCATTGACTATATATGAACAAGTTCTTAATACTTCTGAAGTATTTAAGGATTTGTTTCATAGCTATCCAACTAATTTGGTTGGGCTTAGACTGGTGTCTATAGTGACGCTTCACTACATATATTATATCATGTCTACAATATGAATTGGGATAACTAAGCAACCTCTTCTATTTATCTCTATAAATATTTATCATCTAATACGTAGGAAGCTTATCCCCAATTCATGTATTGAGAAATATGTGGATAATTGTGCTTTAGTTGACTGCAACATCCCTACAACATTCCGAATGAGTAGGATGCTATCAACACAGAGTACTGGGAAACGTAATGGCACTCCCACTAACCTTCTTGTAAACTGAAGGCTCTTTCGAATTCGTTACTAAATCAATTGCTTGATTTTTGTTTCGAATTGAACATTCTAATTTATGGGATGCTAGGTTCAATCCATAAATGGAACGCTGGAATTTTGCAAACCTTTTGCTAATTTCCAGAAGATGTGAAGCCTTTCGGCTGCACCACCCTGATTTCCTCAATCTCGCCATTGAGGAAGGTGATCTTCATATACATTTTTCATATCTCATAGTCTTACTACGCAGAAATGGCTAGCAAAATCCTAATGGAATTACAACATAGTGTTTGGTGAAAAATTATCTCAGACAACAACTTGTCTTAGAGTATAACTCATTTCCACGTATCTAGCTTTATAGGTCGATACATTACAATCTATTCCAACTTAATGATTATAGATCCACTTGCATCCAACGGGAAAGATTCCCTTGGGTGGATCCATCAAGGTTCATACCCTGTTGGATATATGAAATCCATTTCAGATTTCATGGCGTTAAGCCAATGTCCCTTATTGCATTAAATACATCCTCATTGAAGGTTCTTGGATCACATCCCTTTTCAAATTTATTTTGACTACCTTCAATGAGGGTTAGCCTATTGAGTTCTCTATGGATCATTTCGAATCTAAACATAGATGGTTGAGAAGGTACATTAATGGGTGATTTGATTTTGATTGGCTCTTGTTCTATTTATGGTGTTGGAACTTCAATTCGTTGTTCTCGAATTTCTTCGAATTCTACCATGCACCTATTCTATCGCATAGAAATTTCATCTTTAAGAAGGTGGCATTCCCCGAGACAAACACTTTTGTTTCAAGGGATAGTAGAACAAGTATCTAAAACATTTTTTTAGAAACCCAACAAAATGGCATAAGTTGGATCGACTATTCAACTCGTTTCCCACTAGCCACTTTATGTAAGTGGATTATCAGGAATGCCAAAGTTCATATGGTGTGGAACTAACTGCTTTGGTGTTAACCCTATTCAGTAAATACGCGGCGGTATGAAGTGCATGACCCTATAAGTACGCTGGTAACTTTGTGAATCACGTTCTCTTTGAGATAGTCGATAAACTCATCATTTGAGTATTTTCCACTACGATGGGATCGTAGTTTCTTAATACTTCGTATGAGTTGCTTTTCTACTTTGTTTCAGAAATCTTTGAACATTTCAGAAATTTCAAATTTTTACTTCATCAAGTATACGTAACCATACCTTGAGTAATCATCGGTAAAGGTTACGAAGTAGTTAAAACCACCCGTGGCACTAACACATAGTGAACCACACATGTCTGTATAGATCAAATCCAAGGGACTTCAACACGCTCCATTTGTCCCTTTATGGTAATTTGGACATTTTTCTTTTTAAACAAAATTTACAAGCCCGCACTGAGTTCATATCATCCAATCGTGAACAATCCCTCACATGCAAACTCATTCATTCGTCTTAAAGAAAAATGTCCTAATCTAACGTGCCAAAATTGTGTTGGGTTATCTTCTATATTGAGTTCAGGTTAAACGAAAAACGCATCTTTCTCAGAACGTTTCCGATCAAGATACTCCGTGCAGTTTACAGAGCCCATGTTGGGAATCGGACACGTGTACGCAGCGGAAAACAAATTTTTTTGCGAATTAAACAAGTTTAAATCACATAATCACATGCCCGACAATAATTAAACAATTAATTGCGTACCCGTGCGCTTCCAGTGAAATTAAAAACGACAATCATGCGAATTAATTTAATCGACAGTAAATCAATTAGCATGCTCGCAGTAAATCATTTAACGTGCTCGCAGTAAATCATGAGTTTCATGTGAACATAAAAAACATACAAATTCACGAAACGTACTACGAAAACGAACGTGGATAATTTAATCCAATTAAATTAAAACCTAACGAATACCGGATTCGAGAATTACCTCTTGAAGCGTGAGGTTGGCGCACGAAACGAAGCAAGACTGCCACGGAAACCAATTCGTGCAGTCCGGGAGCGGTGACGGAGAAGCAGTGGCGGCGGCAGTGCAAGCTACGGCGGCGCGAGAGGATCACGCGCTGTCTTCGGGTGGCGCGTGGGAGCGCGTACGTCGTCGGCTCGGGGGCTGCTCCTCGGTTCTTTGAATCTTCGATCTTCCTCCCCTTGGATTTTACCTCGTATACTTTGATCTACTAAAAACGTGGCACTAGACACGCAATAGTGAGAATACACGGAAGAAAAGAAAAGAGGAAAAGAACTACCACAACAATCGGCCAAAGAGAGGCCGATTCCGGTGATGCAACGGCGTGAGGGAGCGCGTACGTCGTCGGAAAGCTAGGATCACGCATTGTCTTCGAATACAACTTCAAAAATATTAGGATATGGGGTTGTCCCACTTATGTGAAGAGATTAGTGGGAGATAAGTTGGATAGTAAATCCGACTTATGCTACTTTGTGGGGTATCCCGAAGACTCAATGGGATACGAATTCTATTATGTCAAGGAAGCAAAGACGTTTGTTTCGAGAAATGCCACCTTTCTAGAAAGGGAGTTTCTATCGAATAGCTAGGATCACGCGCTGTCTTCGGGTGGCGCGTGGGAGCGCATACGTCATCGGCTTGGGGGCTGCTCCTCGGTTCTTCGAATCTTCAACCCCATATCACAATACCGTTTACTGATGAGATCTTGAGGATATCTTTCACAGCCGTCCAGTGAGCTGGACCGGGGTTAGACTGATATCGGCTTGTGACACTCACAGCATACGCGATATTGGGTCTAGTACACAGCATGACATGCATTATACTTCCTATGGCAGAAGCATAAGGCGTCCTTTTCATCTCCTCGATTTCACTAGGTGTCTGAGGACACATGGATTTCGAGAGATGAACACCATGGGACATTGGCAAGAATCCCTTCTTGGATTCTTCCATGCTAAACAATTTCATAACGGTGTCTATGTAAAGGTTTTGGGATAAGTCAAGCATCTTTCTTGCTCTATCACTATAGATGCGTATTCCAAATATGTAAGATGCTTCTCCCAAATCCTTCATTGAGAAACGTGTGGACAACCATGCTTTCATTTGTTGCAACATTCCTACGTCATTCCCAATGAGTAGAATGTCATCAACATAAAGCACCAAAAATATCACTGCCCTCCCACTAACCTTCTTGTATACACAAGGTTCCTCCGGTTTCTTCTCAAAATCAAACTCTTTGATAGTTGAGTCGAACCTAATGTTCCAACTACGGGATGCTTGTTTGAATCCATAAATGGATCGCTGGAGTTTGCAAACCTTTTGCTCACTTCCAGAAGATATGAAGCCTTCCGGCTGCGCCATGTGAATTTCTTCCTCAATGTCTCCATTAAGGAAATCGGTCTTCACATCCATTTGCCATATCTCGTAGTCGTACCACGCAGCTATGGCAAGCAAAATCCTAATGGACTTCAGCATTGCGACCGGTGAAAAGGTTTCGTCATAGTCAACACCTTGCCTTTGAGTATATCCTTTCGCTACCAATCTAGCTTTATAGGTCGATACCTTTCCATCTACTCCAATTTTCTTCTTATAGATCCACTTGCAGCCTATGGGAACTATTCCCTTAGGTGGATCTACCAAGGTCCACACCTTGTTGGAGTACATGGAGTCCATTTCGGATTTCATGGCAGTTAGCCAATGTCCCATGTCCGTATATGATACGGCCTCATTGTATGTTCTTGGATCTTATCCAAGATCAACATGATCTTCATCATTTTCGAGGAGGAATAACCTATCCGGCATTTTCCGAACTCTTTCGGATCTACGCACTATAGGTTCAGGAGGTATATTAGTGGATTGTTGTATTGGTTCGATTACTTGTTCTTGCGCTTGAACTTCACTTTGCGGTTCTTGAACTACTTCAAGTTCTATCATGCTGCCTTTTCTATCGGACAGAAACTCCCTTTCTAGAAAGGTGGCGTTTCTCGAAACAAACGTCTTTGCTTCCTTGACATAATAGAATTCGTATCCCATTGAGTCTTCGGGATACCCCCACAAAGTAGCATAAGCCGGATTTACTATCCAACTTATCTCCCACTAATCGCTTCACATAAGCGGCACAACCCCATATCCTAATATGATTGTATTCCATTCTCTTTTAGATAGTCAATGAACTCGTTGCTCAAGTATTTTCCACCACGATCGAATCGTAGTTTCTTAATAATTCGTTCGAGTTTATTTTCTACTTCGTGTCTAAAATCTTTGAACTTTTCAAATGTTTCGGACTTGTACTTCATCAAGTACACGAACCCATACCTACAATAATCGTCGGTAAAGGTAGCGAAGTAGTTGTATCCACCCTTTGCACTAACACTTAGTGGACCACATACGTCTGTATGGATCAAATCCAAAAGACCTTCGTCCCACTCCATTTTCCCTTTGTAGGGTGACTTGGTCATTTTCCCTTTAAGGCAAGATTCACAAGTTTGTAGTGATTTCACGTCGTCCAAAGTGAACAATCCTTCACTAACAAAATCGTTCATCCTTCTTAAAGAGACATGACCTAATCTAGCGTGCCAAAGTTGTGCGGGGTTTTGATCAATCTCCTTACGTTTTGCTGATATAACATTAATAGGTATTTCACTTGGATTTAGTTCATATAAGTTGTTTAATAGTCGTCCCTTGCTAATCAAGTTTTTATCCTTTTGTATAATGCAAATCGAATTTCCAAAAACAAAAGTAAAACCTTCAATATCTAATACATGAATAGAAATAAGGTTTCTAATTAGAGACGGAACAAATAAACAATCGTTCAAAACAATAGGAAAACTAGAATCCAAAACATTTAAGTAAATCGTGCAAATGGCTTCAGCAGCAACTCTTGCTCCATTCCCCATCCTTAGGTAGGTCTCACCCGCTCTAAGCTTTCTACTTCTTGTCATTAGCTGCAAATCATTACATAAGTGCGAGCCACAGCTCGTATCTAATACCCAAGAAGAAGAATTGACAGACAAATTTACGTCAATGAAATACATACCCTTTCAGAACGTTGCTACTTTAGGTAAGCCTTGCAGTTGGGGCGTCAATGTCATTTCTTTCCACAATAATGGCAAGCTGACCTTTGCCTTGGGAACCCCACTACCTTCACCCACTTCGAACTTGTTGTTTGGGAAGGGAACTCTTTCCTTTCTCTTCTTTTGGAAGAACTCTTCTTTCCAGAGATAGCAGCAACGAGAACAGACTTCTCTTTCTTAATGGTGGACTCGACACTGACCAACATGTTCATTAACTCATCCAAGGGAGGATCTGGTTTGTTCATGTTGAAGTTCACTATGAACGATTCATATGAACTAGGAAGAGACAATAGGATCAAATTCAACGAGACCTCGGCAAGGAGGGTGACATCAAGGTTCACTAGCTTTTCGAGGAGAGTGATCATTTTGAGACAGTGCTCGTGGACCGAAGTCCCTTCGCGCAGTCTCGCAGTGATCAACTCCTTTGTAGTAGCGTACCTCGATGCCCTAATATTCTCATTATACATGCTATCGAGATGAACCTTGATATCGAAACCATGTTTGTGAGATTCATATTTCCTCGCAAGCACGGGCTCCATGGCGGCTATCATATAGCACCTAGCAGGAGTGTCGTCTTTCTTCCATGCTTCATAAGTTTCCTTTTCAACATCGGTCGCAGTGTCGGGTATAGTGGTAGGAAGTATCTCATTAAGGACATAGAGACGCCCCTCAACAGTTAGCACAAGTTAAAGACCACGCAACCAATCTAGGTAATTAGGGCCATTGAGTTTATTGTCGAGGATTGACATTAAGCGATTCTTAGACATGATTATATGAGAGGTTTAGAGAAGAGGATTATTAGAGATTCGTATTAAATGAATTTTACAATTAAATGTTTGGACTTCTGTTATTTAATTGTTCTCCCACTAATTTTACGAGTTCCACTTCCCTCTAGTAGACAAACGAGAAAACCGATTTTTCTTTAATGGGCTTCAGGTCCAATAGACAAATATAACCCGTAGTTAATCTAGCCCGATTATATTGCCCAAAGGTAGATCACAATCAATCATATCATTTATATGACCCTAAATTAATTTTCCTCACACTTGATAATGACCTAAGTTAATCTCGCGAATTGAAAATCTTCGTGTGTCAAGTCTAACCTACCAATCAAAGATGCTCATAGAACTTAATTATACCAAACTAATGCAGTCCCTAGTTAATCTAGCCGACCACGTTAATCTAGCATAACCTTTTCTATGGCTACCTTCATTGTTATGTCAATTGAATTACATCTTACTTTACATCTTACATCGTTATGTCCACTAACACGGCTTACTGGACTATAGTAAAGGGCTACACATAATTCAACAGTTGGCAGAATGAAAGAAAAATTCAACAAATTGGTTTTTCTTTACAGCTTGAAATAATTCTTGATTAGATTAAGAATGAGGGATTTTTTGAGAAAGTTTTTATCTCATCAGAAGGTTTGGATTGGTCTATGTGATTCCTACATCTATGTTCTCTAAATGTATATGGAAGCGCATATTGTCCTAAGAGGAACATACGACCTAACTATATAATTAATTACATTAATTAATTATCGGTTTTTTAAAAATAATTATAGGTTATCAACTAGCATACATCAATCAAATAATGTTGAGGTACTATTAATTAAGTTGAAGTATAATCATTATTATATGTGCATTCTATTAATTAAGATCAATTTAACAATTTAAATTAATTAATTAATTAATCTAACACCTATTTACTAAAATAGATGATTGTTGAATCTATTATCTAATTGGGTTTAATTGAAAATAATTTTCCAAAAATTAAAATCAATTTGTTTTAAGTTTAATTTTAGAAATCTGAAATAAAAATTTTTTTTTCAGTGAACCGGCTCGGCCCGATCGGTCTGACCGGTTCGGACCGAAACGTTCCAGTTCTAACCGGTCCAGTTGACCCAAATCAGTGGGCCGGGTCAGTCGGACCGAGAACCGGTCTGACCGACCTGAATCCACCTGGATTTGGTCAATTGGATCGAGTAGAACCATCGAACTGGCCGGTTCGACCAGTTCGATCCGAATAATTAAAACCAACAATTTTAAATTAAATTTCAGATCCAATTTTCCAATTTTAAACAATTTTAAAGCTGGAAAAATTCTAAATAATATTTCAAAAATATTTTAAACTTTCGAAAACACCCAATTAAATAATACAACAATCACAACTTTAATAAATCGAACATGCATCAAAATAAGCATAGCATATGAAAACGCAATTAATTGCGCAACGAGCTCTAATACCACTGTTGGGAATCGGACACGTGTACGCGGCGGAAAAGAAAAATTTTATGCAAATTAAACAAGTTTTAATCACATAATCACATGTCCGTCAATAATTAAACAATTAATTGCGTACCTGTGCGCTTCAGCAAAATTAAAAACGACAATCATGTGAATTAATTTAATCGACATTAAATCAATTAGCATGCTCGCAGTAAATCATTTAACATGCTCGCAGTAAATCATGAATTTCATGTGAACATACAAAACATTCAAATTCACAATACGTACTACAAAAACGAACATGGATAATTTAATCTAATTAAATTAAAACCTAACGAATACCGGATTCAAGAATAACCTCTTGAAGCGTGAGGTTGGGGCACGAAACGAAGCAAGACTGCCACGGAAACCAATCCATGCAGTCCGGGAGCGGCGGCGGCGGTGCAAGCTAGGATCACGCACTGTCTTCGGGCGGCGCGTGGGAGCGCGTACGTCGTCGGCTCGACGGCTGCTCCTCGGTTCTTCGAATCTTTGATCCTCCTCCCCTCAGATTTCACCTCGTATACTTCGATCTACTAAAAACGTGGCACTAGACACGCAATAGTTAGAATAGACGGAAGAAAAGAAAAGAGGAAAAGAACTACCACAACAATCGACCAAAGGGAGGCCGATTCCGGCGATGAACGGCGGCGACGTCGGTGGACGGCGGCGGCCGTGAGTGAGCTTGGCCGAGAGAGAGAGGTGAGCGGCTAGGGTTTGTGATGTGTTGTGTGTTTGTGCAAGACCGATAAATCAAGTATTTATAGTGTCTTGTATAAAAACCCTAACGGGCTTAAGTTTGACCGGGCCCAACAGCTTAAGTTCGTTAGTTCTTTACTCGCTCGTTTCTCTCAATTGAATGATCGGAAAATTGTAACAATTACATTTTCGGAATCATTATAATATCATCGTCATTACGAGTGCCAATGTTCGATTTCAAACTTTCTAAAAGTTGAAACCTTAATTCAGTGCACTTTCTAAATTTGGAAACTTCCCGATTTAGAAAGTCCACTAAGATATTCGCCTATTCTTTTCCTTTTCTTATTCTCATTCATAATTCCAAATTACGAATGTTGGACCGAATCATATTGACTTCCAATCATGCAAAGTTAAAAACACTTTTATCTTTGACCGTTTATTCAAAGATCTCGAGTGCACGAGCAGTGTGACCCTCGATGGTTCAGGTGTAAGCTAGCCGTGGGACCACAACCCTTTGGGGTCAAAACTCATCTCTTAGAGTTACGATTAAGATAAAGCCCGTTTCACCTTAATGACCCAACGAATCAAGATTGGCGTGTAGCAACTACGCTTCATGATTCCCCAGATACAAATGAAGTGCCTGCAAGAACCTTTTTTGATATACACTAGGCCAAATTTCATTTCAGGCGACATTTTTTTTGCGACGATTACGGAAACGTCGCACACATTGCGACGTTTTATTAACAAATCGTCGCAATAAATACATAATTTAAATTCAAATTTTAAAAAATGAGTAAATATTGCGACGATTCTTAGTTCCGTCGCGGAAATCATCGCAAACTTTGAAACGAAAAGTTCCCTAAAGAAAAGGCGACGAATCTGGTATATAAGTCGCACATTTGCGACGTTTATGGAATCTTTCGACGCAATAAAAAAAAAGAAAAAATTATTTTTTTTACTTAATAATAATTGCGACGATAATGGTGAAACGACGCAATATGATTGAAAAATTAGCGACTTTTGTATATTATTGCGTCGCAATGGTTTTCTAATTAAAAAATTTCTAAATTTGTTTTGCGACATAAATATAGAAACGTCGCAATATAATTGCGTTTTTTTTCACAATATTTTTTTTTGCGACGTTTGATAATGTAAAGTCGCTAATGTTATTTCCATAAGTTTGTTGTTGCGACTAAAATATAATAAAACGTCGCAATGTTATTTTCTATCCTGCGACTAATAGATAAAAACGTCGCAACACCAAATTAAATCCCCTTTTCCACACCCTAATTTCAGAACATTTCAGCCACAGACCCCTCCTCCGCCAAAATCGCAGCTGCTCCCACACCCCTCCTCCGCCGAAGCAAAACATTCCGCCGTCGCCGTCGCCGTCGCCGTCGCTGGTGACGGCATAAGGCCTTGTGCAGCGAAGTAACGAGATAGCCACCGCCGCTTCCTCCGCCCTTCCTCCGTCTTCCACACCGCCGCCGCCGACGCTTCTATATTCTCCACCGTGCCGACGACATCACCGAAGTCTTTCTTATCCCGCTCCTCCTCCCTGTTTCACACCGCCGTTGCCGCTCTTGCTCCCGCCGTTGCCGCTCCCGCTCCCACCGTTGCCGCTCCCGCTCCCGCCGTTGCCGTTGCCGCTGCCGCTGCCCCTGCCACCACTGCACTCCGCCGTTCTTCGATTCACTCCGCCGTCGAGGGTAAGTTTTTGAATATTTGAGAATCATTTTTTTTGTTATCAATTATGTTTTCTCGTATTTGAAAATATATAAGGTGCATAATTTGAATGTAATTGATTGCTCTCATCAATAGGCCATCAAATTATGCTTTCAATTGATGAATTAACTCAGAATAAGTGCGTAATGTTTGAGGATGGAAAATATAATTTTCACTGTTGTGGGTAGGATGGAAATCTGAGAGATGGAATAAGCACTTTTTATATATCTACTCTTTTTTTTTTTTTTTTTTTTTCTGAAATGAAAATTTTCATTCTAAAAAATAATAAATCAAAATTTCAAAAATTGAAATAAAAAACTTATTCGAATATCGGAAAATTTAGACCAGATCCATTCGGAATTCGTTATTTCCATTTTTTTCCAGCTAGACCTAGCGAATAAGGGGATTCGAACATGGTTGACACTGGCTCTCTTGCGAGACATTACTATTATTTTCTAGTTACATACTTACATGTATAATAGCAACAAATCAAGTTCAAATATATATCGCATTTAATTTAAAACTCATCTTGAACGCGGTTCATATTATATTAGACTAGAATTTGTTTGGATTCAACATAATTATATTAAAATCAAATAGAACGTAAATACAGTTCAATATCTATTTAGAAAATCAATTTGGGTTCGAACGTCATCGCATTTGTTTTTTCTTTCTTTTCTTGGTAATGAAGGAATCCCTACTATATATATACTCCGAAATTAAATTATTCCGAGAGAGACGAATATATAAATTTAACTCTCTCGTTACCTTCTATGTTCCTCAGTTGCGAATATATTCTAAGTAAAAATGCCGAAGGATAGGAGTTGGGTTTTGCTAGATGATCATCGATTAGACGCATTTCAAAATGGTTGTTTAGAATTTCTCGACTTTGCTTTCGATAAGGCGGCCATTGATGACAAAATAAGGTGTCCATGTAGAGACTGCAAATGTCGAAAAGTCGGGGATCGTGAATTCGTTCATGAGCATTTACTTTGGAGGGGCTGGGATAAATCCTATGGCAAAGGACAATGGGTAATGCATTTGGAGTCTGATGAAGAGTACCGTAGGGTTCTTTGCGAAGTAAACGAAGAAGAAGCTAGTGAAGTAGGGGGGTTTGGTGTTGTACATTTGAATGAAGACGATGACATGAGTGCCGATATTAATCCCACAATGGATGAATTATTGCAAGCATGTCTCAATCCTGCTCAACATGCCCTAGGTGAAGAGTCCAGCTCAGAAAGTGATGATCTCCGCAAACTCATTGAAGAGTGGTGTATCCCTTTATATGAAGGTTGCACTGATAACTCTAAACTTTCCTTCATGATGGACTTTTATAAAATCAAATCTCGGGGTAAAATGAGCGATAAGACATTTTCAGAAACCCTCCAACTTATGAAAAAGATTCCTTCCCTAAATATTCCCGATTCTTTCTATGAAGTTAAGAAGCTTATCGGGAAGTTGGGATGCGGTTATGTCAAAATTGATGCATGTGAGAATGATTGTATGTTGTTCTGGAAGAATGACAAAGACTTGGACAAATGCAAAGTGTGTGATGCTTCAAGATGGAAGAGTCCCACAGAAAATGAACCAAGTTGTTCAACCTCTCATCGCAAAAGAGTACCTAAGAAAGTCCCCCGACACTTCCCGTTAATTCCTAGACTCAGACGTTTGTTCATATGCGAGAAAACATCAATTCATATGAGATGGCATGCTGAGTCTCGGTGTAACGATGGTTGTTTAAGGCACCCTGCCGATTCTGATGGGTGGAAAGAATTTGATAAGAAGCATGATTCATTTGCTTCAGACCCCCGAAACGTAAGGCTCGGCTTGGCTACAGATGGATTCAATCCATTTGGATCATTGAGTAGTAAGTATAGCACGTGGCCGGTTATTCTAATGACTTACAACTTACCACCAAATATGTGCATGCAACGTTCTTTTATGATGATGTCTTTGCTTATTTCTGGTCCTCAAGGACCGAAAAATGGCATCGATGTTTATTTGCAGCCACTGATAGAGGAGCTGAAAGAGTTGTGGGTTACTGGAATTAGAACCTTTGATGCATCCACCAAACAGTACTTCAATATACGAGCGGCCATTTTGTGGACTATCAATGATTTTCCAGCATATGGTAACTTATCAGGATGGAGCACAAGTGGCTATCTTGCTTGCCCAAGTTGTGGTGAAAATACAGTATCTGAGCGGCTGTACAAATCGAACAAACAGTGTTTTATGGGCCACAGTCGTTTTCCCGAGGAAGGGGCACCACCTCCACCTTCGGGCGACGAGGTTTTATCACAGACAGATGGAATCAATGTTATATTTGGGGCAGGTCAAGCAGTTCATAAAGATTCTCAATGGCGGAAGAGAAGTATTTTCTTTGAATTGCCTTATTGGAAGGATAATCTGATACGTCACAATTTGGATGTCATGCACATCGAGAAAAATATTGGTGAGTTGTTACTTAAGTGGCTGTTAAATATTCTTAACAAAAGCGATGGTTTCGACAATGCCAAAGAGGATATCGAAAAAATAAAAAAACCACCGCCGGGAAAATCTGGTCCACGATTTCCCAATTTAGTTCCTAAATTGGGGAAATATCACAAGATGTCTGCTCAATCTAAGAAAGCTGTGTGTGATGTTATAGCAAGCATTAAGGTCCCTAATGGTTATGCATCAAATATAGCCCGTTGCGTTAATGAAGATAAAATAGGGTGGTTGAAGAGTCATGACTATCATGTTTTAATGCAACAATTGCTTCCCTTAGCGGTTCGCAATGTGGGGTTACCGACAAAGATGGCTTCCGCCATTATCCGATTGTGTAATTTTTTTCGAGGATTGTGTTCCAAAACCAGCAAGTTTGATGACTTCCAAAAGCTTCACTCTGATATTGTAAAAATACTATGCGACTTGGAGAAGTTTTTTCCTCCGGCTTTCTTTGTTGTTATGATGCATTTGCCGGTCTTTAATGTAGTTGGTCGATCTTTATATATGAATTATTGTGTTTTTGTTTACTTGAAAATGTTTGGGTTGAGCAAATTAGTTGGTATATTTTCATTTGAATTATTATTTTATTTTATACTTTGTATCAAGTAATTAGTGTTAATACACTTTTTTATATTACTCAGGCGGATTTGGACAGAGTCTATCAAGAATGTATGAATGATGGGAGTGATGAAAGCACCGCTAACACGATTGCTTGCGAACGAGTACTAGGAAAAACTAAAAGACTAGGACTTGGTTGCTCAAGTTCAAAGAAAGGGGCGAGGTCCAACTTATCTTCTGTTGCTAGAGATGAAGAAATAGCGGCTTTGAAAGAAGACAATCAAACTTTAAAGGACGAGATGAATCAAATGCAGAGTACTATGAAAGCCATGGTCGAATATTTTAGGGCTCAAGGTGTCGAGTTCCATCCCCAGAATCCACCCAGCGACGACAACTAGTTTCCTCTACAACATTGGTTTTGGGTACTTTTATTTCATGTTTGGATGATTTAAGTTGTTATTTGCATTATCTTGTGTTTTGATAGAATTTTTGGATGATTTTGTGTTTGATGATTATGTGTTTTGGAATGTTTCGACGATTTTATGTTTTGGAAGAATGTTTTGGATTGTTTAATGTTTTTGTGTATTTAATTATATTGGAATTATTTATTATTACAGGTCAAATAACCATTAAAATAAAAATCAGTAAAATATTAAATAAAAATATTTATATATTTGCGACGTTTTATGGATATTAGTCGCAATAGCAGAAATTTTTTTGCGACAATAACTGTATATTCGTCGCAATTTCGTAACAAAACTGTGCGACTTTATCAAAAAAACGACGCAAAGCTAAAAACAATTGCGACGAAAACATTTCGGAAATAATAGTCGCAAAACATTTGCGACGATATATATGAGTCGCGGTTGGTGGTCGGAATTTGCGACATATTTGAAAAATCGTCGCAATAAATCAGCAGACGAAAAAATTACAACGTTGCGACGGTTATACGTAATCGTCGCAAGCTGTTGCGACGTTATAACAAAAACGTCGCACATATTTGCGACGGGCATTTTTTTGACTTTTTTCGCGGCAAATTTCGTCGCAAAATAAACGTCGCAAAATTACAAATTTCGTCGCAAACGTGGTTTTTTCGTCGCAAAAAAACGTCGCCTGAAATCTGTTTTGGCATAGTGATAGTTAACGTACAATACGATCCCTTCGATTCATATGTCCTGATTGAACTAGAGGCATTGGTTTATCGAGACCTCCTTAGTAGTTCAATGACTATGCGATCGTTCTAAGTGTTGTAATTGGTACGTCCATGACATAGAGAATCGAATTCTCTAATCATCAGTTAGTCAGCTCTGGCCAGAGACTTGGAGATTACAAACTATGAGAACACACATGTCATCCAAGACTATTCTAGCGATCGAATCCTCGACTACAATGCACAAACCTCCCACTAGATTTCAGACTGCACGAACACTGGCCCTTGGGGTTGTTCTCGGTGGAACTCAGGGACAAGTTACGATACAGCTGGTCCTCTAGTGAAGTCACGGTGATGTCTAGGTCATAAGGACTAATGGTGTACAACTATACCATAGATATCTCTACTCGATTATTGAGAACCACTTAGAGATTTCTAGGGTGAGGGAGTTCAGTGAACTGTCAACTTACGAGCACCCACTTATGCATGCCGATATCACAATACCGTTTACTGATGAGATGCAGTACGCATACACTAAGTGCTAGTCTCTTAATGAGAAAGCCCGATATCCTCATTGGTGGCGTAGCCCTTCGACTAGGAACGCGTTTAACAGTTATAATACTAAAGTAAATATCTCACGATCCTAAAGATCAATTACTAGTACTTGTAATAACTGTAAGGACTATATCTATGTTTATGACAAAGGGACAAATATATAGAATACCAATGTGTTTTTATCATTAATACGAAAATAAGTATTTATTACAAGAATAAATGGGAAGACCATAGCCACAAGTTGGCTTGTTGGTCACCTACTCTAACAACCCAATGGTCTTGTATTTCCACATTGGAAGCAAGCATCACTTACATGCTTGTTTTCCTTATCCTCGCGAATACTCGATTCAACCCTAGTTTATCTTTTGCTCGGCTGGAAACTATTTTCGTTTTGCTCTCTTTTTTGACTTTGAACTGTTCTTAAGAAAAGATATAGAAGGTGCCGACGGCAAAACAAACGTTTCTTCCTTTTTAACTGACTCGTATTTCAACATGTTGACCAACTCTTTCAAAAATAGATTCAACCATATTCTCATTGAAATTAATTATGAATGTTCCATATTGGAAGCATGAGATTCACCGAGAACTCTGGTGGAAGAACGACATTGTGGTCACGCAACTTCTTTGGGAGCGAGTCATCTTAAACCATGCTCATGGACCGGAGTCATCATCTCCTTAGTCGTCACAAACCTCATTGTCATAATGCTCTCACCACACACGATCTCGAGGAGACTTTGTGTCAACAACATAAAGATGATTCTCATAGTTCCTTGCTAACTCGGGTGACCAAACGCTATCATATAGTATTTGTTCATAACGGACACGATTCTTCCACTTCTAATAAGTGGTGGTTTCCTAGTGAGTCGAGTTATCATGAAGTTTGGTTAGTGTGTATTTGAGTATGCACAATTTCTCTTGGATCAAAAGCACCAAACGAATGTTTATTGAACAAATCAAGGTAATTGTTGCCATTAAGTTTTGTTAGTGTCGAGAATTGACGATAAAAGATTCTTAGCATTTATACAGAAAAGCTTTAAGTAGACTTATAACAGATAATTCGTTATTAATGATTGCAATTAAATATTTGGACTTTTATCATTTAATTGTACTCCCACTAAATTTTATCGAATTCCACTACCCTCTACCAGACAAACGAGAAAACTTATTTTTCTTTTAAGGGGCTTTAGGTCCAATAGGCAAATGTAACCCGTAGTTAATCCAGCCCGATTACATTTGTCCAAAGGTACATCTCATCAATCATATCGTTATATGACCCTAAAGATATATTTTCCTCACACTTGATAATGACCTATGTTAATCTCGCGAATTCAAAATCTTCGTGTGTCAAGTCTAACCTAGCAATCAAAGATACTATATAACTAATTATACCAAACTAATGCAGCCCCTTGTTAATCTAGCCGATCACGTTAATCTAGCATAACCCTTTCTATGGCTACCTTCATCATTATGTCAATTAAATTACAGATTAACCAACTATAGCACTCCCCGCTAACACGGCTCACTGCACTATTGCAAGGGGCTACACATAATTTAACTGTTGGTAGAAGGAAAGAAAAATTATACAAATTGCTTTTTCTTTATAGCTTGAAATAATTCTTAATAAATTAAGAATGAAGGATTTATTATTGTTTTGTTGTTATCTCATTAGAAATATTGGACAGGTCGATTGGATTCCTACAACTATGTTCTCTAAAGGTATATGGAAACGCATATTGTCCTAAAGGAACATTCGACTTAAATTATATGTGGATTTGTTTCAAAATAATTAAAGGACCTTAATCAACATAAATCAATCAAATAAGATTAAGGTACAATTAATTAAGCTGAAGTATAATCACCATTATACGTGTGTTCTATTAATGAAAATAATTTAACGTTTAAATTAATTAATTAATCAAACACTCATTTATTGAACATTATTGATTAATGGATTGAATATTTGGATTGGGCTTTAATTGATAAATAATTTCAGAAATTTAAAAATCAATTTTGATTTAATTTTAATTTCTAGAAAAAGAAACCCTTTTTTTTAATAAATTTAAAATCCGGCTGTCTGAACCGGTAAGACACGGTCGGACCGGTTGGACCGGCCGGACCGAGCTGTCCGGTTCGGGCAGTTGTCAAAAGGAAATTTTAGAATTTAAATTCAAATCCAGTTTTAATTTTAAATCCAATTTCCAATTCCAATTTTAAAATCGATCAAATTCAATTTTAAAAACCAAAATCCAATTTTCTAATTCCAATTTTAAGATCGATCAAATCCAATTTTAAAATCAAATTAAAATTAAACCAACTCAATTTCAATTTCACCAATTCAATCAATTCAATAAACTATTCACATGCAATCGAAATCAATAAACACGTAGGCAATTATTTGCGAAAGCGTAGCTCTGATACCACTGTTGGGGATCATGCACGTGTACGCAGCGGAAAACAAAAAAAAAATATTTTATTTATATAAACTAACTTATATAAACAAACACGTGCACAATAATTACAATTAATTGCATACCTTTTCGCTTCCAATCACCGACAAAAATGCTCGCATATATAATTAATTTAAGTGACATAAATTAAATCATCATAGCATGCTCGAAAATGAAATGAAATAATAAACATGTTCAACGAACGATTCACATAAACACATAATT
Organism: Erythranthe guttata; assembly: GCF_056151865.1. Lineage (NCBI taxonomy): Eukaryota > Viridiplantae > Streptophyta > Magnoliopsida > Lamiales > Phrymaceae > Erythranthe > Erythranthe guttata. The sequence continues at coordinate 10,659,085 of NC_142537.1, forward strand.
GAACATATAGATTCATGTGATTTAATAATTAATTAACATACATTAATCTCAATTAATATAAATTAATTAATATATATATATTAATTAGGAAAAATGATATTTTACCCTTGAAGCGTGAATTGAACGAAGACTCGAGAAGATGGCTAGCTGCTCTTCCCACTCCTACTAATCAAACATGTTTGCTGATCTCAAGTACGAATGTTGGACTCAATCATATTGACTTCCAATTACACTAAGATTAACTAATTAATCTTAACAATTACGAAAGTTGGACTCAATCATATTGACTTCCAATTACACTAAGATTAACTAATTAATCTTAGCTCGTTGCATTAAGGATCTCAAGTACACGAGCAGTGTGACCCTCGATGGTTCAGGTGTAAGCTATCCGTGGGCCCACAACCCATTGAGGTTTAAACTCGTCCCTAGAGTTATAATTAAGTTGAAGCTAATTTCAACTTAACTACCCAACGAATCAAGATTGGCGTCTAGCAACTACGCGTCATGATTCCCTAGATACAAATGAAGTGCCTGCAAGAACCGTGTGATATAGTTAACGTACAGTTCGATCCCTTCGATACATATATCCCGATTGAACTAGAGGCATTGGTTCGTCGAGACCTCTTTATGAGTTCAATAACTGTGTGGACGTTCTTGATTATATAATCCGTTCACGTTTGACTTAGGGAAACATATTTCTCTAATCACGACACTTTCAGCTGTGGCCACAGACTTCATTGATTATAAATCGTAAGAACACAAAGGATATCCATGACTGATCAGGCGATCGAATCCCCTACTACAATGCACAGACCTCCCACTTGATTTCGGACAGCACGAACACTGGCCCTTGGGGCAGTTCTCGGTGGAACTCAGGGACATGTCACGATACAGCTGGTCCTCTAATGAAGTCACGGTGATGTTTGGGTCTTAAGGATTAATGGTGTACAGCTATATCATAGAAACCTCTACTCGATTATTGGAAACCACTTAGATATCTCTAGATTGAGGGAGTTCAGTGAACTCATAAACTTACTTATGAGCACCCACTTATGTATGCCGATGTCACAATATCGTTGACTGATGAGACGCTACAGACATACACTAAGTGCCAGTCTCGAATGGGAAAGGCCGATATCCTCATTAGTAGCGTAACCCGTTGATTAGGAACCACGTTTAATAGTTACAATACTTAAATAAATAATCTCACGATTCTACTAGATATATTTATAGTAATTAAGTAACTGTAAGGACTATATCTACGCTTCTCCAAGGGATAAAGATACAGAATGCCAAGGGAGGTATTTATCATTAATACAAAATAGATTATTTACGAGTGGCGTGAGAAAACACAACAATTAGTTGGCTCTTCGGTCACCTACTCTAACAGTTTGAGAATCCTGAACATAGTCTGAAAACATGATTGAAACATAAATTGAGATTTATACTTGATGTGTGTATCTCTTCTGAGCTTTCTGTTTGATAGCTTTTGTGATTTTTTAAAATTCTCTGTGGTCTTAAAAAAAATTTATCTTGGTGATTACATCATTTTTGATAAAATATTGTGGAATCTTCTACTAAAATATGCGTGATTAGTATTTAAGATTCAAAATTACGACAATGATGATCCTAATTCATTAAGTGTGTTCATAAAATTCTTTATTGGTCTCAGGTAGAGAATTTGTTTGGTTTTGAGCCCAATAAATGATCTTTGGTGATCAGGGTCATTCGTTACAAATTGCAGCCTAACTCAAGGAATCGGCCCCAACAACAACTTAAGCCCACTGATCTGGTCAAACCCAATCTTGACCGTCTATTGTGTGAGATTGATCTTGGTAGTTCGTCTCCTCTATCTTACCATTCTCCCTCAAACCCTAGCACCTCACTTTTCAGCTGCGCCGCTTCTCTCTCCTCTTGTCCCATTCTCTCTCTACTGTGTTTCGTCACCGATTGTCGTTTTCCAGCGACACCGTCGCAGGTCTAGCCGGACAATGGGTGTCCTTGCCGTCGCAACACAAAATTAATGCTAAGGACCGTTGAATTTCCGTGTATAGATATTGTGCTGAGAGAGAGAGAGAGAGAGAGAGAGAGAGAGAGAGAGAGAGAGAGAGAGAGAGAGAGAGAGAGAGAGAGAGAGAGAGAGAGAGAGAGAGAGAGAGAGAGAGAGAGAGAGAGAAGTGTGACTTACCTTTTATTCAAATTGAGTGTTTTCAAACCTTGATACTCTTATGTAAATGATTGAGGAACTCTGAGTTAGGAAACCTGGGTTTGTGCTGAGTAGGGAGGGTTTGTGCTGAGTGGAGAGGGTGAGTTTGTGACTGAGTTGACTGTGTATGTGTTGGTGAGTCAACTCAGTGTGAGTTCGGGGTAGATCTATGGTTTTAGATCAGTGGTTGTTGCTTGGTTCTTGTTTACATTTTGGATCTTGCTCAAACTTCCCCATCTCCACCACCTTCGTTCGATCTTGGTCCGTTGTGAATTTGAACACAATCCACCCCGTACGATGAATTTGAAATTTCACCGGGACCTCCCATTGTGCCTTGATTGCGCGTATGGCGTCAACTCCGGGGAATTTCCCCGGAAAATAAGCAACGGCCAAGAACACGCCTTTCGTACCCCAATCTACCTCGTCGGCTTCCTCAAAACGAAGGACGTCCGTGTCGTTCAATCCTTTCACCGAGTCCAAAGCCAAATCCTCCGGTGGTGGCGGGTTTCCTTTGAAGAATTGGGACCAATTCATTCGTTCACCATCGCCGGAGTGTAGCCCCGTTGTAGATCCCCGAATTTCACCTGCCTTTGATGTTTCGGCATGTGGAATTGGGGATGTTGTCGTCGTCTCCATCGGACCTACTGCCGGAATTGCAACGGGGGGAGCCGAAGCCACGCCATCTCCTTTGCCGGCCACACCTTTCCCTTTCCCGACCGCAACCGCGGCCTTCTTCCGCACCATTGAGGCGACGCCTCAATCCTAACCCCTTGTGTCTCCCTAACCCTAATCTACCCAAACCCTAGCCGCCAAAGCCCACCAAGAAACCCTAGCCGTCAAAGCTCACCGAAACCCTAGCCGCCAAGGCTTCGGAAAAAAAACCTAGCCGTCAAGATTTGCCGGAACCCTAACGGCGGCCGTCTACACACCGTCGGAAAGAATGGCCGTCAACACACCTTCGACCTATCTCCGCCGGAAAACACCTCCAAAAGTCACGCCGTAGCCACCAAAACGTGGCCAAACCTCACGAAAAACGTAGAATAAATGTATACATGTATAATAACGTCTTCTAATTATGACAGGGAGGGAAGATACAAGATTCGGTCACACAATAACACTTCAACAAGTTTAAAAAAAATTTGAAAGAAGGAAAAACTTACATGTTCCGTAATGTGTTGGTTGCTCAAAATGATTCCACTAACCGTGCTACGCTACATATGAATAAAATTACCATTGTAGGCGCTACCACGGTCACCGAGTTTGCTGCCGACATGATCCCTACCCTGAGCTTCGACTTTATGAGTTTCAGCAAGGTCATAAATGGTGCAGATGAAAGTTTGCTCATAGGTAATCAAAAACACTCTTGCATTAGTTAAATAAATATTTTTTTAACATTCCACCATATTTTATTCATATGTAGTTCTTTGATTTATAAAGATTATATTTTTTTTTTGGTTTTTAAGATATCATTGGTCATGTTATTGAAAAAAAACCAATGAAGGACGTATCGAAAAATGGAAGGAAAGACAACCTAATGGAGGTGGTTCTTCAGAATTTAGAGTTTGTATTTTTCTTTTTTGGTTTAATAGTTTTGTAATTTTTTATTCATGTATATTCACTGACATCTTATTGGACAAAAATATTTTGTACATTTTTAGAGGCAACACTCTTAAATGTGCACTGTGGAACAATTATGTTGATGATTTCGAAAGTTTTCTAGCCAAACATGATGCACAATCTCCTATCATTGTTATTTTACAACTGTGTCAAATAAAGAGCTTCCAAGGTAAATTATTATTTTTAAAATTTATAAATTACTACAATATATATCCACTTTCCACATATTATTTTCATAATTATTCTTTATTACTTATTAGTTAAAGTTCAGTTTTGTTTATATAGAAAGATAGATATATAGTTTAAATTAATTTGTATGTTTTGAATAATATTTCAGAGAATTATAGTATTGCCAGTTTCTACAATGCAACAAGGATGCTCATAAATCCTGCCTTGCCTCAAATTGTTGAGTACAAAGAAAGGTTTGTTTGTCCATAATTGTTTCATGTTAATATATATATATATATATATATATATATATATATATATATATATATATATATATATATATATATATTATGTCTTAAATGATTTTATATACCCAGACTTTTGAAAGGAGATATGACATTCACCCAGTCGATAAGCATATCAAGTAAATATTCTAAGTCTACGTTTGCTATCATTCTACAAACCGACCGAATGACTATACAAGAATTGGTTGATGCAACATATGTATGTTATGTACTATCATCAATTACATGTGATATTATTTTCGAACAACAAAGTAATTCTATATCGATATTGTAGGAATGTGATGTATTGTTGCTTGCAAATGTCATCAAAATTAATTCCAATAAGAATTGGTGGTACGTATCATGCGAAAAATGTTGCAAAAAGGTTCAACCAGCTGGAGTGAAGTACTTCTGTGACTAATGTGATATATATGTCGTTGCTGTTCCAAGGTATTTTTCACATACGTTTGACTCAATACAAAAAATTTAATTAATAATTCATAATTTTACAATCACACACACACACACATATATATATATATATATATATATATATATATATATATATATATATATATATATATATATATATATATATGTATATATATATATATATATCTATATATATATGTATATATATTTATTTTGTACAGATTTCGCATTGAGGTTACGGTTATAGACAGTACCGGGTCGATTGATTTGGTCATTTTTTATCGAATCATTAGTCAATTTATTGGGAAAAGCGCGTCAGATGTAATTGGAGATTCAAAAGCGGTAATAATTTTTGACGAATCTGTTTGCTCAAATTATTCAAAATTATTTCATATATATTATTAACACAATGTATCGCATGTACTTTTTATGTAGGAAGACTGTACTAATAAATTCCCTATTGAGTTTGACACAATACTTAACAAGGAATTTCTTTTTAAAGTTCAAATCGGTGCAATGAACATACAAAAGAATTGGCCCCTCTATACTATTAAGTCGATGCACGATGAAGAAGAACTTATTCGCCAATTTAAGGCTATGTACTGCATCAAGGTGTATACCAAAAAAATACATATTATGTACGTATTTTTTTTATTGCAATGAGCACATCTATATTTATTTATTTATATTGCAGGAATCCGACGAAGACGAATCCATTGGAAATTTTGTTCAGCATCAAGATGACAGTTCTAATGTACTGCATATATATTATCCAATTAATTAAACACATGATCAAGTATATTTGATGAATCTATAAATTGGAAATACTATTAACATATAATTTTCGTGTAAATATTTTGTAGGCTTTGAGTACAAGTATTGATGACAATACTCCTATCATTTATTTGGGTGAGAAGCGAGTTGACGAGGGTGCTATATCTAATTTATCTCACGATGATACAACTCAGATGTCCTCTACTACAGCGTTAAAGAAGATCAAGATTGAGAAGCTTTCGAAGTGATTCGTAGAATTTGAGTATTTTTTTTTTAATCTTTGCATATTTTAATGTTATGTTTTGTCAGAACACTTTCGTTTTTCAGTTTTAGACATTTAGTATTTAGTTTATTTATGTTTTCAAATTTTATAAATTTTAGTCGCTATTTTAGTTGTAGTGTTTGAAATTACATTTCATCTACTTTTATCATGTCAAGTAGTTCTAATTCTATGTTTTTATCATTACTTTGTTCAGTTTACTCATGTATTTATTATGTCAAATATAAATAAACGAGTTCAAACCTACATAAAATGAGGATTATCAGTTTAGGATTGTGTATTAGAAACAAAATTAAACTATTACAAATAAAATGTTTTGATTATAGTATTAAACCCAGTATTTTATTTTGTAATTTTACAAAACCTAATAAAACAAAACTATTATCATTAACTATAAATTCTATGTTTAGAATTTAAATATAATTTTGGTTCATAATTAATATATGCATATGATAGTTTGGTTAACTGTTAAATAAATCATTGTTCTTGATAGTTTGGTTAAATGTTAAATAAAATATTGATCTTATAAAATAAAAATTTCTAATAAAAATATATGGTTAAATATTATTTAATTTTTTCTTAAGAAAAAAGAGAAAAAGGAAAATGAGTACAAAATAAATAATAAATAATTAATATAGTTACAATTTTTTTCATTAACATACGCTATATCAACAAATTGAATCTATATAATTCCCAACATAATAGGCAATTTTTGTGTTTGCAAATAAGCAGAATTTATATTTGCACATAAAATTATATGCATTAAATAAAAAATAATAAAAAAAGAGACTAAGTCAAAATAAAGAAAATGTGAACTAAGAATTTGCACATGCCCATGATTTCCCACGTCAAAATAAACCCCCACCCCCACTACATTAATTTTAGAGTAAACTGCAAAAAGTACCCCTGTGTAATTTCTAAATAGCAAAAACCCCCCTGTGAAATTTAGTCAAAGGCAAAAAACCCCCCGGTTGACGTAAGTGTGGCTCACTCGCGGGTTGCGCGACTGGAAGTTGGTTTTTGGACGTGAAATGACGAAATTGACCCTAAAAATGGATTTATATGTATATATATTATATGTATATATATTTTCCTTTTAATTTGATTGTTTAGAAATTAAAATATTGTTAAAAAATAGTAAATAATTAAATTAAAAAATATTAAAAATTTGTTAATTAAATTAAGTATAGATTTTTTTAAATACATAATAATGGAATTTAAGTTTTCTTTTGATGTACCGATAATTTAAAATATATACAAAAATTATGTGATAATAAAAATAAAAATAAATTAAAGACCCCATTGTACGTTTATAATTAAGATATAACAAAAATAAAATAATTAAAATATTTTAAAAACATAAGAATTTATTAATTGCAAAATCCCGGGGGTATTTGTGTCTTTTTATATGCAACACTCAAATGAGAAATGGGCCGAGTGTGCTATTTAAATAATTTCACAGGGAGGTTTTTGCTAGTTTATTTATCATAGAGGGGTTTTTGCTATTTAGAAATTACAGAGGGGTACTTTTTGCAGTTTACTCTTAATTTTATTGTGCCTTAAAAAATATATTTATATTTACCAAAGTTACATGCCCGTTAAAAAACAAAAACTTTTAAACAAAATAAAAAAAAATCTTTAATATGAACACTCCCATGAGCATCATGGCAACAACAGTTACCATTACACCGACGGTTGTTCCACAATTAATGAACGTGGGAATAATTTGGAAAAATTTGACAAAACTCCCTCATTACACAAGTGTCATTACAATGAGTCCAATTTTGTTTTACATTTTTAAGATAAATCCAAAACAATTTTTATTAATTAAAAACACTTAATTATCACTATTATACCCCTAATTAAGAAATAATGTATATTTAATTTTGATATTAAAAGATATATAATATATTTTCCATTAAATAATCCTAATAATTAGGAAGTTGGTTACTGATTTAATTACGGAATTATCTCCCCCTATCCAACTCTCTCTCTCTCTCTCTCTCTCTCTCTCTCTCTCTCTCTCTCTCTCATGGTTATACAGAGTGGTTTACATGTTTATATAGCTGTTTATATATAGTGATTTTCATGTTTATATAGCTGTTTATATATAGCGGTTTTCATGTTTATATAGTTGTTTATATACAGAGTGGTTTTCATGTTATATAATTATATACATAGTGGTTTTCATGTTATATAATTGTTATATATAGTGGTTTTCTTGGTTATATAGCTGTTTATGCAGAGTGGTTTTTATTTTTATATAGAGTGGTTTTTATTTAAAAAAACTGGAAATAAAAAATAAATAAATAAACCATTTTCAAAAAAAATTCGAAATTAAGAAAAAAGAAAAACCATGAAAAAACAAAAATAAAAATAAAACCATTTTTTAAAAATTAAAATAAAAAACATGAAAAATATAGATAAGAAAAAAAATAATTTTAAATAAACAATCGAAAAAAAATAATAATAATATAATTACAAAATTTTATTTTAAATAGAAATAAAGAAAACCATTAAACAAAATAAAAAAGAAAAGGAAAAAAAACTGAATTAACGTAATGAGAGGAATAATTTTAGGAGAAGATTTGGTTGTAGATTATGGGTGTAATTTTTTTTAAATTAAATAGTTATACTAATTAATAATTAGTGGGGGCATATATGGTTTTTAAGGCCCATTGGATTTATCTCAAATATTATTTATAAATAATGGATTTATCAAGAATTAAAATCCCAATGAAGGGTGTTTGGCATATTGCCCCGAATAATTTATCCCTTCTACCCATACGTTCTTATGTGTTAACTAAAAGTAAACTCAAAATTCTGCACCATTGTTCATTTTCTCATACTAACAAAATTTCTAATGTCACCCTATTTCTCAACGTGTTTTCTTTTTTTATGTGCTAATTAACTTGAGTTGTTTGTCATCGTTTTTTCACCCTTCATCTTTACTAAGGTGGTGTTTGCAAATGCTTTTTGAAAGTGATTATGCGGTTTTTTTTGCTCATAATCTGTTTTTAGGTGTTTGAAAAATCAACTTTTGCTTTTGATTCTCTTAAAATAATCTGTTTTAAGCTATTTTTTTAAAAGCACCCCTAACCCTGCTTTTTCAATTTTAGTTTATTTTCCGAAATATTTGCAAACACCCCCAACTTTTAGAAAGAAGCACTTAAAACTAACTTAAATCACAATCACTAACTTCTGCTTTTAAATAATCATTTGCAAACACCACCTAACTGGTGATTGACAATACGTGCTTATGCTATAACAAGGGTAAGATATATATCACTTTTGTATATTTATCGTCTGTATATTCATTCAAACTGTGCTTCATTTTTATGCCAATAAGAAAATAATTTATATTTCCAAATAAAATACTTATTTTATATATACACTGACATTTCAATATTGAAATATCTACTAAAGAAATGAGTTTGTTTTTTTTTTTCCCGCATGTAAATGTCCATGTTGTAGCTGTTGTTCTCTTTTTGTTTTTGTTTTCTTTTTTCCTCTCCTTTTTGGAGAAAAACTAACATTATTAGTCGATGCTAAGAGATAAAATCAGAAGAAACTTCGCACATTTCTTTATGATTTTTATACACATGGTATGATTGAACTTCCCTTGCTTACAGATTGTCCTTCAACTCTTTACAATCTTTACTTCAACAATGATGCAAGAAGTAAATATTTTTTGGAGAATATTCGATCCTTTAACATGATGTTTTCTTTGACATCTTTGGGAGGCCGAATTGAGAAAATCGTGAATAACGGAACAACACCACCCACGTTCATTATGTGCGGTAAAAATCGAGAAAGATGCTTGGCTTATCCCAAAGCCTGTACATAGACACCGTTATGAAACGGTTTAGCATGGAAGAATCCAAGAAGGGATTCTTGCCAATGTCCCATGGGGTTCGTCTCTCGAAATCTATGTGTCCGCAAACACCTAGTGAAATCGAGGAGATGAAAAGGACGCCCTATGCTTCTGCCATAGGAAACATAATGTATGGCATGCTATGTACGAGACCCGATATTGCGTATGCTGTGAGTGTCACAAGCAGATATCAGTCTATTCCCGGCCCGGCTCACTGGAAAGCCGTGAAAGATATCCTCAAGTACTTGCGAAGAACTAAGGATATATTTTTGGTCTATGGGGGTGCCGAGTTGAAATTAGAGGGTTTTACTGACTCTAGTTTTCAATCGGATTTGGACGACTCGAAGTCGAATTCTGGATTTATATTCACGCTTAATGGTGGTGCCGTGTGTTGGAAGAGTTCCAAGCAAAGCACGACGGCCGATTCCACTACCGAAGCGGAATACATTGCAGCGTCCGAAGCTGCAAAAGAAGGGACTTGGATAAGGAAATTCATCCAAGAGTTGGGTGTCATTCCTGATGCTAGTGATCCAGTACCGTTGTACTGTGATAACACCGGAGCCGTGGCGCAAGCTAAGGAGCCACGATCTCATCAGAAGTCGAAGCATATTCTGAGGAAGTATCACGTGATCCGAGAGATCAATGATAGAGGTGAAGTTAAGGTTGAACGAGTCACCTCGGAAGAGAACGTTGCAGACCCCTTCACGAAGCCTTTACCGAGATCGGTCCATGAGAAACATCGAGAGTCGATGGGATTGCGATTTATGGGTAGTTGGCTTTAGGTCAAGTGGGAGATTGTTGGAGTAGGTGACCAACAAGCCAACATGTGGCTGTGGTCTTTCGTATTTATTATTGTAATAAACGAACCTTTATTCGTATTAATGATAAAACACCTTGGCATTCTATATCTTTGTCCCTTTGTCACAAGCATAGATATAGTCCTTACATTTATTACAAGTACTAGTAATTGATCGTTAGGATCGTGAGATATTTACTTAAGTATTATAACTGTTAAACGTGTTCCTAGTCGAAGGGTTACGCCACTAATGAGGATATCGGCCTTTCCCATGAAGACTAGCACTTAGTGTATGTGTACTGCATCTCATCAGTAAACGGTATTGTGATATCGGCATGCATAAGTGGGTGCTCGTAAGTTGACGAGTTCACTGAACTCCCTCACCCTAGAAATCTCTGAGTGGTTCCCAATAATCGAGTAGAGATATCTATGGTATAGTTGTACACCATTAGTCCTTATGACCTAGACATCACCGTGACTTCACTAGAGGACCAGCTGTATCGTGACCTATCCCTGAGTTCCACCGAGGACCATCCCAAGGGCCAGTGTTCGTGCAGTCCGAAATCTAGTGGGAGATCTGTGCATTGTAGTCGGGGATTCGATCGCTAGAATAGTCTTGGATGTCCTGTGTGTTCTGAAAGTTTGTAATCATTCTAAGTCTCTGGCCAGAGCTGACTAAGTGATGATTAGAGAATTCGATTCTCTAAGTCATGCACGTGACGATTACAACACTTAGAACGATCGCACCGTCATCGAACATATAAAGAGGTCTCGACGAACCAATGCCTCTAGTTCGATCGGGACATATGAATCGAAGGGACCGTACTGTACGTTAACTATATCTGAAGGTTCTTGCAGGCACTTCATTTGTATCTAGGGAATCATGACGCGTAGTTGCTAGACGCCAATCTTGATTCGTTAGGTGATTAAGGTGAAACGAGCTTCATCTTAATCGTAACTCTAAGGGACGAGTTTTGACCACAAAGGGTTGTGGTGGGCCCACGGCTAGCTTACACCTGAACCAACGAGGGTCACACTGCTCGTGCACATGAGATCTTTGAATAAACGGTCAGAGATAAAATAGTTTATCTTTGCATGACTGGAAATCAATATGATTGAGTCCAACGTTCGTAATTTGGAATTATGAATGAGAATAAGAAAAGGAAAATAATAGGCGAACGTATTAGTGAACTTTCTAAATCGGGAAGTTTCCAAATTTAGAAAGTGCACTGAACTAGGGTTTCCACTTTTGGAAAGATGGAAAATGAGAGATGGCACTCGTAATGACGAGGAAATTATAATGATTCCGAAAATGTAATCGTTGCAATTTTTCGGTCATTGAATTAAGAGAGACGAGCAAGAAAAACTACTAACGGACTTAAGCTGTTGGGCCCGGTCCAACTTAAGCCCGCTAGGGTTTTATGCAAGACATATAAATACTTGATTTATAGGTCTTGCACAAAGAGACAACACAAAACCTAACCCTAGCCGTCCACCTCTCTCTCTCTCGGCCTCTCTCTCCCGCGGCCACCACCGCCGTCCTCCCCGCCGTTTCGCCGGAATCGGCCGTTGATCGGCCGATTGTCTTGGTAGCTTCTTTCCTTCTCTTTTTCTTCCGTTTTTCTAACTATTACGTGTCTAGTGCCACGTGTTTAGTAGATCGAAGTATACGAGGTGAAATCCGAGAGAAGGAAGATCGAAGATCGAAGAATCGAGGAGCAGCATACGAGCCGAAGCCGCACGCAACCCCACGCGCCGCCCGAAGACCGCGCGTGAGCTACACGCGCCGCCACGGCCCGTCTCGCCGTTGCTGCTGCTGCACCGCTGCTGCCCCGATTGTACGGATTGGTTTCCGTAGCAATCTCGACTTGCTAAGCGCTCCTACCTCACGCTTCAAGAGGTAAACACACGAATCCCTTGATTCGATTCGTTTACGTTTAAACTATGTTTACATGTTTGCTTTCGTATGATTTTATGTGATTATGTGTAATCGTTTTAATCGTTGCAAGCATGTTAGTTGGTTTAAACGCGAGCATGTTAATTGTTTTAAATTCGGTTAAACATTTAGCATGTATGTTGTTTTTTAATTTCGCTGGAAGCGCAAAGGTACGCAATTAATTGATTTTAATTTGTCGGGCATGTGCTTGTGTGCTTTAAAGTCGTTTAAATCACATTAAATTTTTGTTTTCCGCTGCGTATGCGTGCCCGAAACCCAACAGTGGTATCAAAGCTCGTTGCGTAATTAATTGCGTCATATAATATGCTATGATTTTATGCATGTTCGATTTATTAAAGTAGTGATCGTTGTATTATGTAATTGGGAGTTTTCGTAAGTTTAAAATATTTTTGAAATATTGTTTAGAATTTTTCCAGCTTTAAAATTGTTTAAAATTGGAAAATCGGATCTGAAATTGTTTTTAAAACATCGGTTTTTGTTTACTCGGATCGAACCGGTCGAACCGGCCGGTTCGATGGTTGTGTGCGATTTAGTTGACCGAATCCACGTGGATTCGGGTCGGTCAGACCGGTTTCCGGTCCGACTGACCCGGCCCACTGATTTGGGTCAGCTGGACCGGACAGAACCGGACCGCTTCGGTCCGAACCGGTCAGACCGGTTGGGCCGAACCGGTTCACTGAAAAAAAAAAAAAAAAAAATTATTTCAGATTTCTAAAATTAAACTTAAAACAAATTGATTTTAATTTTTGGAAAATTATTTTCAATTAATCCCAATTAGATAATTGGATCAACAATCATCTATTTTAGTAAATAGGTGTTAGATTAATCAAATTGATTTAAATTGTTAAATTGATTTCAATTAATAGAACACAAATATAATATTGATTATAGTTCAACTTAATTACTAGTACCTCAACGTTATTTGAATGATTTATGCTAGTTGAGGTTCTATAATTATTTTGAAAAACCCGATAATTAATTAATGTAATTAATTATATAGTTAGGTCGTATGTTCCTCTTAGGACAATATGCGTTTCCATATACCTTTAGAGAACATAGATGTAGGAATCACATAGACCAATCCGAACCTTCTGATGAGATAAAACTTTTAATAAAACCCCTCATTCTTAATTTAATTGAGAATCATTTCAAGCTATAAAGAATGACCCAATCTGTTGAGTTATTTCTTTCCTTCTGCCAACGGTTGGATTATGTGTAGCCCTCTACTGTAGTGCAGTAAGCCGTGTTAGCGGGGAGTGCTATGGTAGAGTAAGTTGTAATTCAATTGACATATTGATGAAGGTAGCCATAGAAAAGGGTTATGTTGAATTAACGTGGTCGGCTAGATTAACTAGGGACTGCATTAGTTTGGCATAATCAAGTTCTATGAGCATCTTTGATTGGTAGGTTAGACTTGACACACGACGATTTTGATATTCGCGAGATTAACTTAGGTCATTATCAAGTGTGAGGAAAATTTTATTTAGGGTCATATTGTGGATATGATTGATTGTGATCTACCTTTGGGCAAATATAATCGGGCTAGATTAACTACGGGTTATATTTGTCTATTGGACCTAAAGCCCATTAAGAAAAATCAGTTTTCTCGTTTGTCTACTAGAGGGAAGTGGAACTCGATAAAATTAGTGGGAGAACAATTAAATAACATAAGTCCAAACATTTAATTGTAACAATCATTTAACGCGAATCTCTAATAATCCTCTTCTCTATATGTCTCAGATAATCATGTCTAAGAATCCCATAATGTCAATCCTCGACAATAAACTCAATGGCCCTAATTACCTAGATTGGTTGCGTAGTCTTAAGCTTGTGTTAATTGTTGAGGGGCGTCTCTATGTTTTGAACGAGAGGCTTCCCGCCACTATACCTGCCACAGCGACTGATGCTGAAAAGGAAACTTATGAAGTTTGGAAGAAAGATGACACTCATGCTAGGTGCTATATGATAGCCGCCATGGAGCCCGCGCTTGCGAGGAAATATGAGTCTCACATGCATGCTTTCGATATAAAGGCTCATCTCGATAGCATGTATAGTGAGAATATTAGGGCATCGAGGTACGCTGCTACAAAGGAGTTGATCACAGCGAGACTGCGCGAAGGGACTTCGGTCCACGAGCACTGTCTCAAAATGATCACTCTCCTTGAAAAGCTAGTGAATCTTGATGTCACCTTCCCGGCCGAGCTCTCGTTGGATTTGATCATGTTGTCCCTTCCTAGTTCCTATGAATCGTTCATAGTGAACTTCAACATGAACAAACTAGATCCTCCCTTGGATGAGTTAATGAACATGTTGGTCAGCTTCGAGTCCACCAATAAGAAAGAGAAGTCTGTTCTCATTGCTGATACTTCTGGAAAGAAGAGTTCTTTTCCCAAACAACAAGTTCGAAGTGGGTGAAGGTAGTGGAGGCCCCAAAGCAAAGGTTGGCAAGCAAGTTGATGATGCTTGCCATCACTGTGGAAAGAAAGGACATTGGCGCCGCAACTGCAAGGCTTACCTAAAGCAGAAAGGTTCTGAAAAGGGTACGTATTTCATTGACGTAAATTTGTCTGTCAACTCTTCTTCTTGGGTATTGGATACGGGCTGTGGCTCACATTTGTGCAATGATTTGCAGCTAATGACAAGAAGTCGAAGACTTAGAGTGGGTGAGACCTACCTAAGGATGGGGAATGGAGAAAGAGTTGCTGCTGAAGCCATTGGCACAATTTACTTAAATGTTTTGGATTCTAGTTTTCCTATTGTTTTGAACGATTGTTTATTTGTTCCGTCGCTCATTAGAAACCTTATTTCTATTCCTGTATTAGATATTGAAGGTTTTACTTTTGTTTTTGGAAATTCGATTTGCATTATACAAAAGAATGAGAATTTAATTTGCAAAGGACGACTATTAAACAACTTGTATGAACTAAATCCAAATTAAATACCTATTAATGTTATATCAGCAAAACGTAAGGAGATAGATCAAAA
The DNA here is from genome assembly GCF_056151865.1 of Erythranthe guttata. Classification (NCBI taxonomy): domain Eukaryota; kingdom Viridiplantae; phylum Streptophyta; class Magnoliopsida; order Lamiales; family Phrymaceae; genus Erythranthe; species Erythranthe guttata. The sequence continues at coordinate 10,674,458 of NC_142537.1, forward strand.
CCCCGCACAACTTTGGCACGCTAGATTAGGTCATGTCTCTTTAAGAAGGATGAACGATTTTGTCAGTGAAGGATTGTTCTCCTTGTAGGACGTGAAATCACTACAAACTTGTGAATCTTGCCTTAAAGGGAAAATGACCAAGTCACCCTACAAAGGGAAAATGGAACGAGCCGAGGGTCTTTTGGATTTGATCCATACAGACGTATGTGGTCCACTAAGTGTTAGTGCGAAGGGTGGATATAACTACTTCGCTACCTTTACCGAAGATTATTCTTGGTATGGGTATGTGTACTTAATGAAGTACAAGTCTGAAACATTTGAAAGGTTCAAAGATTTTAGACACGAAGTGGAAAAGCAACTCGGACGAAGTATCAAGAAGCTGCGATCCGATCGTGGTGGAGAATACTTGAGCATCGAGTTCATTGACTATCTAAAAGAGAATGGGATACAATCCCAATGGACTCCACCGGGAACTCCTCAACCTAATGGAGTCTCCGAACGTCGGAATCGAACTTTATTAGATATGGTTCGATCAATGATGGGGTTCACAAACTTACCGGCATACTTGTGGGGTCATGGACTTCGTACTGCCACGTATTTGCTGAATAGAGTTAACACCAAAGCAGTTAAATCCACACCTTATGAACTTTGGCATTCCCGGAAACCCAACTACAAACATATTAGGATATGGGGTTGTCCCGCTTATGTGAAGCGATTAGTGGGAGATAAGTTGGATAGTAAATCCGACTTGTGCTATTTTGTGGGGTATCCCGAAGACTCGATGGGATACGAGTTCTACTATGTCAAAGAAGCAAAGACGTTTGTTTCGAGAAATGCCACCTTTTTGGAAAGGGAGTTTCTATCCGATAGAAAGGGCAGCATGATAGAACTTGAAGTAGTTCAAGAACCACAAAGTGAAGTTCAAACGCAAGAACAAATAATCGAACCAATACAACAAACCACTGATATACCTCCTGAACCTACGGTACGTAGATCCGAAAGAGTTCGGAAAATGCCGGATAGGTTATTCCTCCTCGAAAATGATGAAGATCATGTTGATCTTGGACGAGATCCAAGAACATACAATGAGGCCGTATCGGATGCGGACATGGGACATTGGCTAACTGCCATGAAATCCGAAATGGACTCCATGTACTCCAACAAGGTATGGACCTTGGTAGATCCACCCAAAGGAATTGTTCCTATAGGCTGCAAGTGGATCTATAAGAAGAAAATTGGAGTTGATGGAAAGGTATCGACCTATAAAGCTAGATTGGTAGCAAAAGGATACACTCAAAGGCAAGGTGTTGACTATGAGGAAACCTTTTCGCCAGTCGCGATGCTGAAGTCCATTAGGATTTTGCTGGCCATAGTTGCGTGGTACGACTACGAGATATGGCAAATGGATGTGAAGACCGCCTTCCTTAATGGAGATATTGAGGAAGAAATTTACATGGCGCAGCCGGAAGGCTTCATATCTTCTGGAAGTGAGCAAAAGGTTTGCAAGCTCCAGCGATCCATTTATGGATTGAAGCAAGCATCCCGTAGTTGGAACATTAGGTTCGACTCAACTATCAAAGAGTTTGATTTTGAGAAGAATCCGGAGGAACCTTGTGTATACAAGAAGGTTAGTGGGAGGGCAGTGATATTCTTAGTGCTTTACGTTGATGACATTCTACTCATTGGGAATGACGTAGGAATGCTGCAACAAACGAAAGCATGGTTGTCCACACGTTTCTCAATGAAGGATTTGGGAGAAGCATCTTACGTATTAGGAATACGCATCTATAGAGATAGAGCGAGAAAGATGCTTGGCTTATCCCAAAGCCTGTACATAGACACCGTTATGAAACGGTTTAGCATGGAAGAATCCAAGAAGGGATTCTTGCCAATGTCCCATGGGGTTCGTCTCTCGAAATCTATGTGTCAGCAAACACCTAGTGAAATCGAGGAGATGAAAAGGACGCCCTATGCTTCTGCCATAGGAAACATAATGTATGGCATGCTATGTACGAGACCCGATATTGCGTATGCTGTGAGTGTCACAAGCAGATATCAGTCTATTCCCGGCCCGGCTCACTGGAAAGCCGTGAAAGATATCCTCAAGTACTTGCGAAGAACTAAGGATATATTTTTGGTCTATGGGGGTGCCGAGTTGAAATTAGAGGGTTTTACTGACTCTAGTTTTCAATCGGATTTGGACGACTCGAAGTCGAATTCTGGATTTATATTCACGCTTAATGGTGGTGCCGTGTGTTGGAAGAGTTCCAAGCAAAGCACGACGGCCGATTCCACTAACGAAGCGGAATACATTGCAGCGTCCGAAGCTGCAAAAGAAGGGACTTGGATAAGTAAATTCATCCAAGAGTTGGGTGTCATTCCTGATGCTAGTGATCCAGTACTGTTGTACTGTGATAACACCGGAGCCGTGGCGCAAGCTAAGGAGCCACGATCTCATCAGAAGTCGAAGCATATTCTGAGGAAGTATCACGTGATCCGAGAGATCATTGATAGAGGTGAAGTTAAGGTTGAACGAGTCACCTCGGAAGAGAACGTTGCAGACCCCTTCACGAAGCCTTTACCGAGATCGGTCCATGAGAAACATCGAGAGTCGATGGGATTGCGATTTATGGGTAGTTGGCTTTAGGTCAAGTGGGAGATTGTTAGAGTAGGTGACCAACAAGCCAACATGTGGCTGTGGTCTTTCGTATTTATTATTGTAATAAACGAACCTTTATTCGTATTAATGATAAAACACCTTGGCATTCTATATCTTTGTCCCTTTGTCACAAGCATAGATATAGTCCTTACAGTTATTACAAGTACTAGTAATTGATCGTTAGGATCGTGAGATATTTACTTAAGTATTATAACTGTTAAACGTGTTCCTAGTCGAAGGGTTACGCCACTAATGAGGATATCGGCCTTTCCCATGAAGACTAGCACTTAGTGTATGTGTACTGCATCTCATCAGTAAACGGTATTGTGATATCGGCATGCATAAGTGGGTGCTCGTAAGTTGACGAGTTCACTGAACTCCCTCACCCTAGAAATCTCTAAGTGGTTCCCAATAATCGAGTAGAGATATCTATGGTATAGTTGTACACCATTAGTCCTTATGACCTAGACATCACCGTGACTTCACTAGAGGACCAGCTGTATCGTGACCTGTCACTGAGTTCCACCGAGGACCATCCCAAGGGCCAGTGTTCGTGCAGTCCGAAATCTAGTGGGAGGTCTGTGCATTGTAGTCGGGGATTCGATCGCTAGAATAGTCTTGGATGTCCTGTGTGTTCTGAAAGTTTGTAATCATTCTAAGTCTCTGGCCAGAGCTGACTAAGTGATGATTAGAGAATTCGATTCTCTAAGTCATGCACGTGACGATTACAACACTTAGAACGATCGCACCGTCATCGAACATATAAAGAGGTCTCGACGAACCAATGCCTCTAGTTCGATCGGGACATATGAATCGAAGGGACCGTACTGTACGTTAACTATATCTGAAGGTTCTTGCAGGCACTTCATTTGTATCTAGGGAATCATGACGCGTAGTTGCTAGACGCCAATCTTGATTCGTTGGGTGATTAAGGTGAAACGAGCTTCATCTTAATCGTAACTCTAAGGGACGAGTTTTGACCACAAAGGGTTGTGGGCCCACGGCTAGCTTACACCTGAACCATCGAGAGTCACACTGCTCGTGCACATGAGATCTTTGAATAAACGGTTAGAGGTAAAATAGTTTATCTTTGCATGATTGGAAATCAATATGATGGAGTCCAACGTTCGTAATTTGGAATTATGAATGAGAATAAGAAAAGGAAAAGAATAGGCGAACGTATTAGTGAACTTTCTAAATCGGGAAGTTTCCAAATTTAGAAAGTGCACTGAACTAGGGTTTCCACTTTTGGAAAGTTGGAAAATGAGAGATGGCACTCGTAATGACGAGGAAATTATAATGATTCCGAAAATGTAATCGTTGCAATTTTTCGGTCATTGAATTAAGAGAGACGAGCAAGAAAAAGTACTAACGGACTTAAGCTGTTGGGCCCGGTCCAACTTAAGCCCGCTAGGGTTTTATGCAAGACATATAAATACTTGATTTATAGGTCTTGCACAAAGAAACAACACAAAACCTAACCCTAGCCGTCCACCTCTCTCTCTCTCGGCCTCTCTCTCCCGCGGCCACCACCGCCGTCCTCCCCGCCGTTTCGCCGGAATCGGCCGTTGATCGGCCGATTGTCTTGGTAGCTTCTTTCCTTCTCTTTTTCTTCCGTTTTTCTAACTATTACGTGTCTAGTGCCACGTGTTTAGTAGATCGAAGTATACGAGGTGAAATCCGAGAGAAGGAAGATCGAAGATCGAAGAATCGAGGAGCAGCATACGAGCCGAAGCCGCACGCAACCCCACGCGCCGCCCGAAGACCGCGCGTGAGCTACACGCGCCGCCACGGCCCGTCTCGCCGTTGCTGCTGCTGCACCGCTGCTGCCCCGATTGTACGGATTGGTTTCCGTAGCAATCTCGACTTGCTAAGCGCTCCTACCTCACGCTTCAAGAGGTAAACACACGAATCCCTTGATTCGATTCGTTTACGTTTAAACTATGTTTACATGTTTGCTTTCGTATGATTTTATGTGATTATGTGTAATCGTTTTAATCGTTGCAAGCATGTTAGTTGGTTTAAACGCGAGCATGTTAATTGTTTTAAATTCGGTTAAACATTTAGCATGTATGTTGTTTTTTAATTTCGCTGGAAGCGCAAAGGTACGCAATTAATTGATTTTAATTTGTCGGGCATGTGCTTGTGTGCTTTAAAGTCGTTTAAATCACATTAAATTTTTGTTTTCCGCTGCGTATGCGTGCCCGAAACCCAACAGAAATAGCACGTTTGGCATTCATTCGGACACATCAGAAAGAGTTGAGAGCAGAAATGTACAAGGGTTATGCGGAAGCAATATTGAGAGGTGAAACTGACTGCTCGAAAAGGGGCAAACGAGTCATAATACCTCCTACATTCACGGGTGGACCTCGCTATATGACCAAAATTACCAAGATGCAAAGGCTATATGCAGATGGGTCGGATATCCTGATTTGTTTGTTACTTTTACCTGCAATCCATGTTGGATAGAGATAACAAGAATACTAAAGGATCATGGATTGAAATCTGAAGATAGACCAGACATTATTTGTCGGGTTTTCAAAATGAAACTCAATCAACTGATCAAGGATATAAAGGATGGAAAAGTTTCGGAAAAGTGAAATCAGGTATTACGAACATCTTTTATTGTTTCGAAAAATCTTAGATATGTTCAATTGTGTCGAAATTAATTATAATTGTTATTATTTTATTAGTTGGATAGTAATAAACTTTTAATTAATCAAATTTTTTTTAGGGAATAACTTATATTTTTTACATGTTTAAATAATATTAATTATAATATGACTATTTTTAAAAATTAAACACAGTACAAATATTATTTGTTTACAATAGTACTTTATGCTTTATATAATAACTATATAACTATATTTAATATATATATATATATATATATATATATATATATATATATATATATATATATATATATATATATATATATATATATAATAGTACTTTATAACAAAAATGTTACTTTAACGCTGAATTATGAAAACTCCATTGTGTTTATATTAAACAAATATTTTAGGGGTCATATAGGTCCCTAGTGACAAAACTAATTAGAACTAAATGACAAGCTCAACTAAACATTTGTTTCACATCCTTCATTAAATTCATTCCAAAAATGCCCTTTCACTCATTTTTATTTTTTCAATTTACACTCGCATTTTTTATATAATTATAAACATTTTTTTTCTTCTTATTTATAACATTTTTCTGAAAATTACGATTTTTTTCTTGTTTTTGTTAAATAATTTAGCAAATTTCAAAAATACTATGGTATACTATAGTGTACTATGTTATACTATGGTGTACTATCGTTTTTACACTAGTATTAAAAAAAATCTACAATATTATTAAAAATTACAAAACAAAACTTGTTTTTTCGTTTTTGTTAATATTTCGTTTTTCGTTTTAATATTTTATTCAGCAGATTTCGTTTTCATATGGAGCAGATTTCGTTTTTCGTTTTAATATTTTATTCGTTGTAATACTATAGTAGACTATGGTATACTACGGTGGACTATGGTCTACTACGTATACTACCAAACCCTAGCCGCCAACAACACACAACCCTCGCCAACCCTAGCCGTCAATGTCAAACCCTAGCAGCCAACATCTGCAGTCGTCGCAACCGTAACCAACCAACTTTGGGAAAACCTAGATTTACGATTTTGAACCCAAATCAAGCAAAATCTCTTGAAGATCAAGATCAAATCTCCACCATAACCACATCCCCGCCGTCATCTCGACCACCACAGCCGGTCGCCATCTCTACCACCACAGCCCGCCGCGGCCCACAACACCTCGCCGCCATCTCAACCACCACAGCCCGCCACCGCCGCCTCCTCCACCACAGCCCCCGCCGCCGCCCACAACACCTCGCCCCCATCTCAACCACCACAGCCCGTCACCACCGCCTCCTCCACCCCAGCCCCCACCGCCGCCCACAACACCTCGCCGCCATCTCAACCACCACAGTCCGCGCCGCCGCCTCCTCCACCACAGCCCCCGCAGCCGCCTCCTCCTCCACCACAACCCTTGGCTTTCGGCTATTACTGAATTAATTAGCAAGAGAGAGGTATGGAGATATAGAGATGAGAGAGAGATGGAGAAAAAAACGAGAGTGAAAAAGAGAAGAGAACGTGTGATAGAGGAAGGGAGAGAGAAAACGTGAGAGAAACCAAAAGACGAAATAAATCTGAATTGGAGAAACGTGAATATGTAGGTTATATACTTTAGGGTATAAGGGCAAGATAGAGATTAAAAAATATTAGGGATGTGGCTCATATATTATTTCAAATTAAAGATTTAATTAAAAAAAAAATTGAACTTGTCATTTAGTTCAAATTAGGTTTCGTTTGAGGGACTCATAGCATATTACCCCAATATTTTAATATCAGCATGTATTACTAATATGACATGCTCAATTTTTTATGCAGTTATGTACACAATTGAATTTCAAAAGCGAGGATTGACACACGCTCATATACTCATCTTTTTACATCCCGATTATAAATATCCAAATCCAGAGGATATTGACAAAATAATATCTTCTGAAATACCCGATGTAAATGAAGATCCAATATTTTATAGTTGTGTTAGTTCTCTTATGATCCATGGTCCGTGTGGTGTATTTAATCCCAAATCTTCGTGCATGGAAGATGGAAAATGTACAAAATACTTTCCGAAAAAATGTAACGATCAAACATCGAATGATGAAGATGGCTATCCACTCTACAGAAGAAGAGATAATGGAAATGTGGTCAAAAAAGGAAAAATTTGTTGTGGATAATAGATTTGTTGTGCCTTACAATCCATATCTCTTAAAAAGGTACAACGCCCATATTAATGTTGAGTGGTGCAACCAATCCAGGTTAATTAAGTATCTTTTCAAGTATGTCAACAAAGGTAATGATCGCATTACTGCCAGTTTTTATGAAACCAGATCAGACAAGACTGGATCAGAAGATTTTGATGAAATGAAGTCGTACTTTGATTGTAGATACTTATCGTCGTGTGAAGCAGTGTGGAGACTATTTTCCTTTGATATTCATTTCAGGGAACCATCTGTTGAACGTTTGCCTATTCACCTGCCTCATGAACAGATTGTAATTTTTGGGGATGATGACCCTACTGAATCAGTTATGGAAAGACCACATGTACACCAATCCAAGTTTCTCGCATGGATGCATGCAAACAGTATATATAGCGAGGCAGAGTCCCTTACTTATGCTCAATTTCTAAGAAAATTTGTTTGGAAGCAACAAGAGCATGCGTGGCGTCCAAGAAAACAAGGATTTTCTGTTGGAAGAGTTCATTATGTACCTCCAGGGAGTGGCGAGCTATATTATTTAAGAATCTTGATCAATACGGCTAAAGGGCCTTCTTCTTATATTGAGTTAAGAACCGTCGATAATGTAGTTTACCCTAGATTTAGAGATATTTGCTTTGCAATTGGTATGTTAGATGATGACAGAGAGTACATAGGCGGCATTGAAGAAGCAAGTAGTTGGGGATCTGGCACGTACCTGTGGCATATGTTCTCAATATTATTGTTGTCGAGTCAGATTGCACGACCATAAATTGTTTGGGAAAAAACGTGGCGTTACTTAAGCGATGATATTTTACGTAGGCAAAGAAGGTTACTCCGGCGTGAAGGTAATATTTCATTTATTGTTAATATATTATATGTTTATACAAAAAAAAATTATTGTTCTTGAAATGTATTTAATTGCAAAACGCCGATTTATATATAACAGATTTGCAACTTGATGAAGATGACTTGCAAAATTTTGCTCTTGCGGAAATAGAAACTATTTTACGAAATAGTAATAGAAGTCTCTCAGATTTTCCCACAATATCTTTCCCAACTATATCTCTTATCACCCAAGTTCAAAACAAACTTATCTATGATGAACTGAATTACGACAAAAGTGAATTAGCTACCGAACATGCTACATTGTTCTCAAGTCTTAATGACGAACAAAGGATGATATATGATAATATTATGTTTTGTATAAATGAGAAACGTAGAGGTTTATTTTTCCTTTACGGTTACGGGGGTACTGGTAAAATATTTATTTGGAGAACACTTTCGGCAACATTAAGACCAAAGGGTGAAATAGTGTTGACAGTAGCTTCAAGTGGGATAGCAGCTTTGTTGATTTCAGGTGGAAGAACAGCACACTCTAGGTTTGCAATTCCTTTCAACGTTGATGATGAATCAACTTACAACATTAAGTGTGACACTCCTTTGGCTGATTTGATAATCAAGGCGAAGTTGATCATTTGGGATGAAGCGCCAATGACTCACAAGCATTGCTTTGAGTTCGTAGATAAGGAGTTTCATGGATATATTAAAGCACTCTGTTCATGATAGTAAGAACAAGCCATTTGGTGGGAAAACAGTTGTTTTCGGGGGTGATTTTAGACAAATCCTACCTGTCATTCCAAAAGGTACAAGACAAGAAATTGTGTCTGCAAGCATAAATTCTTCATATTTGTGGTATGACTGTCAAGTGTTAAAATTGACAAAAAATATGCGGCTTTGTTCGAACAATTTTGATTGCGCTGATGTGAAGAATTTTTCAGATTGGGTGTTGAGTATAGGTGATGGTGTTGCTGGTGGAGCTAATGATGGGTTGACAAAAATTGAGATTCCTGAAGAACTACTCATACAATCATCAGGTGATCATATAGCTTCTATTGCGGAATCTACGTATCCAAACCTCATGGCCAATGTCAAAGATTCTAATTATTTACGAGAGAGAGCTATATTGGCGTCTCCAAATGAAATTGTTGACATGGTAAACAACTACATGCTATCTTTGATTCCGGGTGATGAAAGGACGTATCTTAGTTTTGATAGTCTATGTACTGCCAATGATAGTTCCTCTGTACATAATGACATATATACACCAGTTTATGAATACCATTACATCTTCTGGTCTTCCAAACCATGAGTTAAAGTTGAAAATTGGTGTTCCTGTTATGTTGTTGAGGAATATTGGCCAGACAAGCGGTTTGTGTAATGGTACAAGATTGTTAATTACTCGATTAGGAACTCGAGTTCTGGAAGCAGAGATTATATCAGGTTCAAATATTGGAGACAAAGTCTTCATACCAAGATTGTCGTTAACCCCATCAGACAAGAGGATTCCGTTTCATTTTCAACGTCGACAATTCACTATTGCTCTTTCATTTGCTATGACAATAAATAAAAGTCAAGGGCAGTCACTGAAATGTGTTGGTCTATATCTTCCGAAGCCCGTTTTCTCTCATGGACAACTGTATGTTGCTGTTTCGAGGGTTACCGCTCGAAATGGTGTGAAAATACTTATAGTTGACAAAGAAGGAAATACTTCCAACAGTACAACAAATGTTGTTTATAAAGAAGTATTCCGAAATATTAGGTAACTAATTTTGTATATTATTCACATTAATTATTATGCACAATTAACTTTTGAATCATAAACACATTTTAAATTATTGTACAACATGTGAAGGTGGATTCAACGCTTTGAAGATGTTGTTGTTATGTTATACTTTGCTACGCATTAAGAACGACAATCTCTTCACCCAAAGTTGTTTCATTTATGTTCTTGCAAGTATATTTGTATTTACAACAATTTATGTTCGTATATTGTTTGTTATTAGTTTATTTTTTATTATAACATTCTCTTCCGTATTTCCGTTTTGCATGTCAATTATTTAAACTAATTTTTTTCTTATTTAATTTCGGAAACAGTCCACCGCGCAACGCACGGGTCAAGGTACTAGTTGAACTAATAAGAAAATTAGAATACTTGGGTAGTATTTGATTTTATCATATTTTTAAGGGATAATTACAGTTTTGGTCCCCCAAGTTTGCACGTTTTTCACTTTTGGTCCCCCATTTACCGCCGTCAACAAAATACACACTAATGTTGTCACATTTTAGCACATTTAGTCCCTCCGTCTGTTTGACCGTCAAGAAGTAACGGTCAACTGTTGAATTTGGGCTGAATTTGGGATTTTTCATAGATAAAAATTGCACTCAGACCCCTGCATTCTTTTCAAATATTCTAAAAACCCCTAAAATTTTATTCAACCCTAATTTAACCCCAATTTCATCATTTAATCAATTTTGACAAACGACCCTGATTTTTACCACCATTACCGCTAACCATTGACCGACGTTAATTTTGTTTTCTATTTTTCGGCATAGACTTTTTTATTTAATATGGATTTTGACGTCGTTCACCGACATTGTATTCTCGATTAACAATGTTGACTTTTTTTTTCTTGATTTTTTATGAACTTTTTCCTGTGATTTTTTTTTTTCCGATCAACAAAATTATTGTATAACACAATAATAATACTACATTAACATCTAGTATCGTAATATTAAAATTAGAAACTTCTAACAATTTTTTTATCTAAAATTCTAGGGCCTAAATACAATTTAAAAAAAAATCTAAAATCCATAATTTGTTCCCCTCAATTTTTTCTTCGTGGAACCGCCAGTGCATCCCAAATTTATTCCCAAAAAATTATGAAGAAGATGAATTAGGCATGTGCGGAGTAATTTGGAATGAGATAACCACTCTAGTACAACGGTTTTTGGGGCTAACACCGGCCGTTAAGTTTTATCTTGTTTTTTTTGTCTTAAAATTTTTCCGTTATTGAGATTCGTTGACTTTTTCCTTTTTTTGACTTTTTTTATAATATTTTTTTCTCGCCGATTATCAGCTTTGATTTTTTTAAAAATTATATTTTTCCATTTCTCATTAGTTTAAATTAAAATAAAATAAAAATCAAGAAAAAAAATGTCAACGCTGTTAACCCGACATTCAACATCGGTCAACAACGGCAAAAAATGATCAATCGAAAGAAGAGTCAACCGAGTTAAAAAGAAAGTCAACGTCGGATTACCCAATGTTGAAAAATCAGGGTCATTGGTTAAAATTGGTTAATTGATGAAATTGGGGTTAAATTATGGTTGGATAAAATATTAGAGGTTTTTAGAATATTTTGAATGAATACAGGGGTCTTATTGCAATTTTCTTAAAGAAAAACCCCAAATTCAGCCGTTGACCGTTACTACTTAACGGTCAAACAGACGGTGGACCAAATGTGTTAAAATGTGACAACATTAATGTGTATTTTGTTGACGGCGATAAATGGGGGACCAAAAGTGAAAAACGTGCAAACTTGAGGGACCAAAACTGTAATTATCCCTATTTTTAACTTATATATTGCTTGGTAGCTTGAATACATCTTTCGCCAATGTATTCAGGAGGTTGAACTTTTATTGCAGTTGCATAATGACATGAGGCAAAAAATCATAGTGACGGATCGTCTGGCTAACTGGGCCTATACCCACAAATCCAATCAACATTTTTTCTCGGAAGTCAGTTTGTCGCTTGAGGTTAGGACCGCTTACGTCAGTGACAGATTGGGCATAGCTAATTATCGCCCATGATGGGTTTTATATGGTGTATTAGCCCAGCCTGTTCAGATTTAACCTTACTACATGTCGGCCCCCACTTTAGGCATTTTCAACAAATTTCGGATTCGATTCATAGAGGCCTTATTTACACTTTCACAACCGTTGGGGCACACCAGCAATTTTCAAAGTTTAGTCTGCATAGGCATAGTAGTCTCTTTAATTTCATTTTCAGCTCTATGCTGGGCCCCGTTTTTATTCCTTTCGTTTGTAGGGGTACTCTTTTTCTTGTGTATGCCCACAAGGTTTTTAACGAGCTTCCTTGTACTTTCCATTAGTATTCAATGGAATAAAAACTTTTTGGTCAAAAAAAATTATGTATTGAAAAAATAAGTTTTACTTTATCTCTTTAAATACTTTTCTAATAAAATCAATTCTACAAATTCAATTAGAATTTAAATCTTTGATCTTTATCAATTCCATAATAATACAAATTAAAACAAATGGGCTAAATACAGTTTACACCCTTAAAGTATAGGGGTGATAACATTTACCTCTCCATTAATGAATTTGGAGAAAAAACTGACTTTAAATGATATGGCATTTTTCTTTTCCAAAATTTCATTCTAATCATTATATAATAATTGATAAATAATGATATAGCTTAAAAAATCTCTCAAAAAATATTTTTTTTTAAATAATAATTATGTAAAGCATATATTGATGTACGGTTCACCTCCGTATTTTAATTACTCTACGACCCAAATAAAATATATATCAATATTATTTTTAAAATTTATTTCAGTTACTTCATTTAAATTAATAAAAATATTTAAACAAGTTTACATGTTCAAGTTTGATTTATTATGATCTTTGAATGCATTTTGTGGTTCTCATACTAGAGTAATATATTAGTTAAATAATTAGATACACTGTAAACTCGGAATATTGAAAAATCGACATAAACTAAAGAAAAAGCAAACCTAAATTTCAGATTTTTGTATTCATAAAATTAGAATATTGAAATAATAAAATTGCAATTTTAATAGATTGTTAAAATTATTATTGAATATCCATTTTTTAAATAATGTTTCGAAGAGTACTATGGAAATAAAAAATTCAACATCATCAAAGTCAAAGCTTTCTACCGAATTCATTAATGAAGAGAGTAAGTGTTATCTTTGTAACTTTAACGGGCGTGTTACCACCCCATGCTTTAAGTTAAAGGGTGCAATATGTATTTAACTCTAAAAGAAAAAAAAAAAAGATAGATGATACGCATTATTGGGCCAATTCAATGGGCCTACAATTTCTTTGTCTACTGAGGTAACAAGCCCAATATCGAAGACTACTACAACGAATGCCCAATCACCTTAAGATAAGGTTTCGCCTCGACAATCTCAATTAACCACCTACATCCCAATCAACGAGATATAAATAAATGTTGTAACTCATTTGTTAAGTTACGTTCAATATTCGAACCATACAACTGCTCGTACTCTCTCTACGACTTTTGCTATACACACACCTGACTTGAACGTCGGAGGGGTTTCCGCAGAATCAACCCCCAGCGTAGTTTATGTGTTCTATGACCGCAAGTATCTCAAGGTCATCAAGCTCGTGAGCCAATGATTCACTTTGCTCTTCCAGCTCATCATACCTCAAATATTTAAGGTGATGTAACTCGAGCATCATAATTAGATATTAAAAAACTTATTTTGTTATTAAATCATAATGTTTCACTATTTCAGGTTCTATCAAACTATTACAATTACATATTTTCTAACATTTATTATTTTAAGCAACCTAATTTTTTTAGTGATGATATGTTTTGAATATACGACATTTTAATTTATGTTGTTTTAAATAAACTGTACAAAAATATAAACTTATTTTATTTATGGGGCCTTTAGCAATAAACCCCTAGGATGAATAACAAATGGTGGTAGGTCCAACTAGGGGTGCGAACGAGCCGAGCTCGGCTCTTTTGGCCAGCTCGAGCTCGAGCTCGAGTCCATGTTGCCGAGTTCGAGCTCATCGAGCAAATTTTTTTTGGCTCGAGCTAGAGCTCGAGCCAATTTTGGCGAACTCTACCTCGGGCTCATTAATTTATTTTATTTTATTTTCTTTTTTTTTTTATCAAAATCATTTAATTTTTTATTAAAAATTAGTTATAGGAAAATAAAAAAAATTATAAAATAAATAATGAACTCTAGTTATATATATTTTTTAATTTTTCTATTATTATTATTATATTTTATATTATTATGAATTATTCTGGGATGCAGGAATTTAATGAATTTCTTTTTGAAGCCGGATTAACTGATACAGGTTTTGTGGGAAATATGTTTACGTGGAGCAACAACCAACGGGGACGGAATTGCATTTGGCAGAGAATCGATAGAATGTTATTGAATGTTGAGGCTGTAGCTTCTTGTTCCATTATCGTCACTCACTTACCTCGTATAGTGTCGGATCACTCTCCTCTGATCACTAAGTTTGGAAAAATGCAGCCACCTAAATCTCGATTTTACTTTCAAACAGTGTGGTTGGAGCACCAAGAATTCGATACATTTGTTTCTTCCACTTGGCAGCAGGCGAGCGTCGTTGGGAAACATACTTTTGAGGGGAAACTAGGCTATCTACGTTCGGCTCTTAAAGAGTGGAACTGGGGCACGTTTGGTAAGATTGAGGATAATATAAGTGCCATGCAAGCTAGGATTGAGGAATTGGAGCAACGCCTAGCTCATGACTGGAATGAGGGCCTGCTTCTTGAGTGTCAAAAGGTTAAAGAAGACCTCAAACAACAATTAAAGTGGGGAACACGAGATGTTAGCTAGCAAAGCCCGAATTAAATGGATTGAGGATGGAGATCGCAACACTCGGTATTTTCATGCCAGTATTAAGGAACGAAGAAAGAAAAACTTAATTTCTCTTAAACAAGAGGATGGTACATTCACATCAGACGGTCGGATTATTGGAGAAAAGGCAGTGGATTATTTTTCGGAACTATTTCACGAATCCCCATATCATCTGGATTCTGATATTTTCTCAAACGTGGAGGCCAGGGTTACTTCCGATATGAACTTACGGCTGATCGCGATTCCAGACGAGGCAGAAGTGTTACAAGCCATTAAAGAATTATCGCCAGATAGTGCTCCGGGTCAAGATGGATTTACCGGCTATTTTTATTCTTATTGTCTGCACATAATAAAGAACGATCTTATGCATACCATTACCGGATTTTTTTGTGGAGATCATCTCTCCAAAGGTATTACGACAACACTTCTTACACTGATCCCGAAAATCAATAACCCGGATTCGCTTACTCACTTTCGTCCCATCAGCTTGGGAAACTTTGTGAGCAAATTAATTTCAAGAATTATTGCTTCCCGTTTGAGTCTATATTTACCAACGATTATCTCTGAAGAGCAGACGGGGTTTCTTAAAGATC